>NC_056739.1:1206503313-1206685813 GCF_019279795.1 Protopterus annectens | reverse complement strand
TTTGGTACAAAGAGTCTTTGTTTTGCTTGGGATTGCCTTATCCATGCAGTCCTGCAGGTGCTGGTAGAAGGCATTTGTAAGTGATTCAGCGGCTTGAGTACTGTTTTCCGCCGGCTCGGGGGCCTTAAAGGAGACCACACTAGTCTTTAGAAGTGTGAAGTCGGCTTTAGAAGTTCTTTACTGTGGTCTTTTTATTTCAGGTGGGGGTGGGATGAGGACCTCCAGCGAGATTAGTTTGTGATCTGATCTCACCAGTGAGAGGTATACTTCCAGTGTTGAACATTGTGCTCCCATGTTCGTTATGATGAGATCAAGTATGTTTTCTCCTCTTGTGGGGATGGTGACTAGTTGTTCCATGGCATTTGAGTTTATGAATTCCAGGAACTTTTGGGCTAGGGTGTTTGGGCTTGAGTAGTGTTCCCAGTCTATATTAGGGTAATTGAAGTCACCTAGTATGATGGTGTTTGGAGATACATTTATCCCCTCCAGTGTTTTCAGGAAAGCCATGTGAGGTTCCTGAGTTTGTGAGGGTGGCCTGTAACATGCTACAATTTGCAGAGCAGTCTTGCCTATGGTTAATTGCACCTGGATGGTCTCCGATGCATCGTGCGTTGCCACCAGTCTTGAGGTGTGGGTGTCCTTGATGAATATGGATACCCCCCCTCCTTTCTTGGTATTGTCCGGATTTTGGGGCCGGAACGCATGATATGAGGTAAAACCTGATAGTACTGGGGTGCTCTCAGGAGCCTTGAACCAGGTTTCTGTCACAGCACAGACATCGATGTTCTCCATACTGAGAAGGGCCTCGAGTGCGTGCATTTTGAGATTTAGACTTCTGGCATTGAGCAGCATTACCCTTAGTTTTTTTCCTTTTTTGTGTTCTAGGGTGGTAGGTTTAGAATTTGAGCCTTGCCTAAAAAAGGCACCATGGGGGTGGCAAGAGCCTTTGCCAATATCCGGAATCCCAAGGGTGACAGGTGCAAGCCGTCCCTTGCGAAGCAGCGTGGCTTGTCCAGCATGTCATCCCTGGCAGACAGACATTGGATCCCCTTTGAATGACACCAGAGTTTAAGCCAATTGTTAAAGCTGATCATCTTATCTCTGTATTGTGGCATCATTCTTGGTGAAGGTAGGATACTGCTCAAGGTCAGGGTCATACCTGCCTGGGCTACATAATCAGAGAGCTCCTCAATGTCTCTTCATGTAGTCCAAGGAGGTACGTCTCAGGTTGTTTACACCAGTGTGGACAATGACTGAGTCGTATTTGTACCTGCTGTTGAGAGACCTGAGTGCTTGCGTTATGTGACGGATTCTTGCGCCCGACAGGCAGCTTACTGTAACTCTCTCCTTACTCAGTCTGGTGAGCGGGACGTCAGTGTGTCTGACTATGGAGTCACCAATGACTAGTGTGTCTGGCATTGTGTTTGGCCTTAAGGGCTGTGACTGTTTGACACTCTGACTGTGAGGTCTATGTGTTGCAGGCGTTGTGTTCTGAGGTGGTGGTTGTTTGGGTGTCTGCTTTGGTGGCCTCTGCTGCTTTGGTAGATTTTTGATCAGAGCCTCCGAGTATGTCTTTGTGTGTTTATGTGTATGATTTGAGGTTGTGATGGTACTATGTGAGACTGGGTCTATAGTGTGTGTGGTAACCTTCTCCTCCTGTCTGGTCTTGCCAGTCCTATGTTGAGAGAGCTCAGCCTCCAGTTTGGCCGTATAGTTGCATCTCTCGCATGTATTTGTGTTTTGTGGGAGGAGGAGAGGGTTGTCTGTGTACATGAGGCAATTGTAACATTGCCTCAATATTCCCAGGTTCACCAGCTGAGCAGGAGAGGACACTAGCAACTGATCCCTCGACATGCTAGAAGGAATAGACAAAAAAACTTTAAAAGAGATTCCGGGGATGTGGGTGACCGAGAAATGGGGGTTTGCCTTTTTGGGGTACTATCTATGACAAGAGTGCTGTATCAAGGTGATAAGTACTGTAGGAGCAAGTGCTAGGTTTAACAGATAGAGAATAGTCTACTTGGAGTCAAGTAGAGATGATCTTTTTAGTTATAGGATACGCTGATTAGATCAGTAGTATAGTTCGAGGAAGGTAGTTTTAAGGGAAAATTTGAAGAGCGGACTTTAGGTAGCCCGAATAGTTTAAACCTGCAGATATTTTTTTGTTTTTTTCAAGTTTTTTTACAGAAAGGCAGAAAACACAATAAATGCTATAATTTTCGACTAAATGCTATCAAAAGCTAGTACACTTGAGTGTATTAGCCTGTAGTTTAACTTTTAGGCAAAACTTAAACTAGCAAGTGCAGTAAACAGTTTTAGCTTATAAAGACAGTAAAAACAGTGCAAACTTTGATAAAACAAGCAAAAACAGTAGTCGAAAGTCACAAAAAGTCGAAAAAGCCAAGAAAAATACTTAAAATCTGGAAAGGTAGTCTTTTCTGGTCTCTGCTGCTAGAGGAACACTGCTGGCCACCACGAGGAGCTGTGCTGAGTTCTCAATAGCTGGAAATATATATATATATATATATATATATATATATATATATATATATATATATATATATACACGTGTGTGTGTGTGTGTGTGTATATATATATATATATATATATATCTATATATATACACTAGTAGATTAATATTGTTTATATATCAAGTGCCTTTATTTTTAATAAACTGCTAATAGACATATTGTCATTCAGACCTGGCCAATAAAATGGATTCAGACGAAGCTGCCAAGAAAGTTCCAGTTTCTCTAAGTGTGGCCAGGCCTATACCCGTACCATTAATTTTGCAGTATCCAACACAATAAATTTGAAGCTATGCTCAGGATGTGCCGAAATGTGTTTAGCTAAGACATTGAATTCATATTTGTCTTGAATGTTCCCCAGATCTACTCTTTAGCTTATGCTCTGTTTTGCCCTCATAGAAACAGGGGCAGTTAGAGCACAGGGCACAATATACCACTCTTTCAGAATTTTTCTTTGAACTTAATATTCAACCCATTAATTTCTATATTAGTTTCTAGAATGTTCTTACAAAATGTGTACATGTGGCCCTTATACTGTTTATTGTTCTTAAGTTCAAGTAAATTCTTCAGTGTGTGTCCCTTCCTATAAACACAGATGGGTGCATGCCCTAAAATTTCTCTCATCTCTCTATTATTATTAAGTTCCAATTCTTAATTAAAATATTTTTTACTAAAGGTGCATCCCTGTTATAAGTTGTTAAAAAAACTACTTTGGTAAGATGTCATTCGACTACGGCTATTATTTACAATGCCACTGGAAGCAATATCTGTATGTACAGGTATTTCAAACTCTAGACTATTCCTATTATGTTACTCTTCTGTACTCTTGGGCCTCAAAATAGGTAATAAATGGCCATTGTCTCTGATGTTCTTCGTGTTTCACTGTTGTAGTCATTACATTTGGGTAATCTGCTGGCAGGTTGCCCTCAGTCGGCCTGATTAACAAAGTCTTGGGTCCTGCGTCGGTTGCTGTCCCTTCTTCCATGATGTCAGGGGTATAAAACATGCAGCCGATGCCATTGCATCAGTTGTTCTTGCCGTACGGTGCCCGAAGCAGAAGCAGTTCACAAGTGCCAGTCGGCCAACTCCTGAAATTTTCATTTTCGAGTTTCAGAACCGAATTCTTAAACTTAAAGCGAAGTACCCATTGAGGAAAACTTAGTCATTCTCCTTACCGATGTCAGTAAAAGTTAATAATTGCATTACTTGTGGAAAGCAAATACCTCCATAACGATTGCGGTGGTGGTGCTGCGGTAGCGTTGTCGCCTCACAGTAAGACGTTGTCCTGTTCGATTCTCAGCTAGAGAGTCTTCTTTGTGGAGACATGCGTGAATGGGCATACCTTCGTTGAAGGTTGTGCATCAGGGCCGGCAACTCGGCACGTAAAAATCTACTGTCAATCATTAGCGGACTCCGCTGTGGCGAACCCTAACTGGGAAAAGCCAAAAAACACAACAACTGCATTTCTTGCCTAGGACCTGACCAAGACGTACCTTGCTGTCGGTTTTCTGCTTTTATTTAATCAACGCACGATCCGTTGTTCATACATTTTTGCCTCTAAATATTTTGGTTCTCGGTTTAATTATCCAGAAATGACGTCGGTTAGCCATCTGATTACCGGGATTTTGAAAAAACGCAAAGATAAAGACAGAGACAGGCCATCGAGGTCCAAAACTGCTGACGACGCTTTTCCTAAGCCAGTCGTTAGTTCGCCGGTACTCCAGTGAGGTGCTTTTGCAGCCCTTGATACCCGCTACTTCTGACTCGCAGGCCGCTACTGAGACCCATTCAGAGTCCGGTATGCTGCGAGATACTTCACCTATGGAACCTGCAGATGTCTCTACCTTGGATGGGTCCGGAGCTGCTGTGCAGGCACCGGCTTCTGAGGGTGTATTCAGGCTTACAGACATGCATATTAAACAGACTCCACCTTCAGTACTAAGGCCTAAATCTCTATCTATGTCTAAATTTTGAGAGGATTTCTGTCTATACACACTGAGCAGAGTGGAGGAGGGGCGTTGACTACAACTCTGATCTGAGATATAGAAGTATCCTGTTTTTTGGCTTATTTATACTGATTATTGTTTCTAGCAATTTATATATAGTACTTTTTATTGCCTGCTGCATAGTTTTTACTGCATTTTATTGCTATTAACTAATCTGCACGGGTAACTGATTTGTTTGCAGTTAAAAGCATTCTGTAGAGACTCTCCGCTCCTTTATCTGTTTAAAAACTTTCATTTTGTGGCTTTCTGTAGTGTTTACTATCTAAAGAGTGTAGGCTAATAGCTTTAGTATTGGTCCCCACCCTCCCTCCCTGTTGGTGTCTTGTTGTTGTCTTGTTATACTTGGTGGCTTTGCAGTTGCCTGCCCCTACTGTAAATTTGATCTGGGACACTCCTTCCAGTCTAGTGTCATTAGCTCATTCTACCTAATACAGAGAGAACATCTGAGAAGGCCTTCTGTTCCTCCTTTCTCCCTTTAAAAAAAATTGCCTGAATCTTCTTGTGTTCTGACTGTGCTTCTCAAACATTTTGGAAATATAGAGTATATTTTAGAGCATTTATTGTAACTGTATTTGCCTTAATGTTGCCACAACTCAAGTGCTCTAGGTTGCACTGCATCTGAATTGTTTGTGTGTGTGTTAGCTGCTTTTCTGTATATAAAGACTTCTCTGTATATGTATACTAGCTACATATTCTGCTGTATTACTGCCTCTTAAATCGTTTTTCAGTTATGCACTTGCCTTGCTTCATTTAAAAAGTTTTAAATTGCTAATTTTGTAGAGTTTTAATTGCATTTACTGTTTAGGACTACACACTCAATTGTGTTAACCTTTTCTGTGTTTGTTTACTGTATTATTGCATTTTTTAGCCTGTTTTATCAACAACAAAAAAAAAGTACAATCATGTTTGCTCATTTCCCACCTTTCCTAACCAGCCTAGATACCAGGCTTTGTTTGTCTCTGGACTTTATTTTCTGTGTTCAGAGCTATCCAGACCTTGCTGTGGTAGAGGGAAGTCCTTCTGCTTACCAGTGGGAGTGGTGAGCATTGTACTGCCTATCTAACACTAGAGGAGTGGTTTCCAGCTCTGAAATTGTAATTTTATTAGCCTTTTTGGGCTGATTTCTATCCCTTTCAACTTTCTGGCTTAAAAACGCATGTGTTTGCACATTTTTTGCATCGTGCATCACCGCAAGGCTACAGTTAAACTATTCCAGGTGCCAGAAAGTCTGCCCTTCAAATTTTCCCTTAGAACTAGCTGGTTTCTCAGTAGTAGCACTAAAATCTGAACCCCTGTGACTAGCACTTGCTCTAGAACCTGCTGGAAAGCACTAGGAAGCCTGAAACTGATACAAGCACCCAACACTCCTTGTCAATAAGGAGAAATTTTTTGTAGGCACTTAACAGCCTATAATTGCAAAGTACCTTGCAAAGGTAAGGGAAAACAGCTCTTATACTTTACAAAAAAACCCCCACCTAAACAGTCATGTCTAAGGGTCAGTTTCCGGTGATTTCTCCTGTCCACCTGGTGAATCTGGGCATACTGGGGCAATGCGGCACCTGCCTCATGTACACAGACAACCTTCTCCTCCTACCACCCAACACTGCAAACTGTGAGAGATGCACTTACATAGCCAAACTGGAAGCAAAGCTCTCTCCAGTCAAGATTGTGCTAGACAGTCAAGAGGAGAAGGTTAACACCTGCACTACACCTCAAGCAACTCATAGCCCTTCAAAACCCACACCATCAACACCCACACATAGCAACACTAAGCCCACATATGCGGAGGCCCTTAACATTAACCTGCCCAAACACCAGTCACAACCAAAGTGACACATAGCTCACAACACCAGTGTGCCACCCAACAACAGCCCCTAAGGCAAGACAATGTACTCAACACTTTAGTCATAGGTGACTCTATAGTCAGGTACACTGATGTCCCACTCACCAGGCTGAACAAGGAGAAAATTACAGTCAGCTGCCTGTCAGGTGCCAGAATCCGCCACATAATGCATGCACTCAAGTCACTCCACAACAAGTACAAATACGACTCTGTCATTGTCCATGTTGGAGTGAATGACTGAGACATACCTCCGTGGACTACATGAAAAGAGACATGGAAGAGCTCTCGGATCATGTGGCCCAAGCAGGTATGACCCTAGCCCTGAGTAGCATCCTGCCTTCGCCCAGAATGATACCACAGTATAAGGACAAAATGATTGACTTCAACAATTGGCTAAGCTTCTGGTGTCATTCAAAGGGGATACAGTATCTGTCTGCCTGGGAAGACATGATTGACAAACCACGATGCTTTGCCAGAGATGGTCTGCACCTGTCACCCCCTGGGATTCAGGTTACTGGCTAAAGCTCTTGCCACCCCTATAGTGCCTTTTTTAGGCAAAGTTCAAAGGACAAAACCATCACCATAACAGATACAAGCATGCAAAATCTGAAGGTAATGCTACTCAATGCTAGAAGTCTAAACCTCAAAATGCACTCTTTTGAGGCACTCCTGAAATGGAGAACATCTATATCTGTGCAATAACTGAGACTTGGTTCAAAGCTCCAGAGAGCACCCCTACAATGTCAGGCTACAACTCTTACCACACTTTTTGACCACAAAACCAAGACCGAAACACTAAAGGTGGAGGAGTGTCCATATTCACCAAGGATATTCACACCTCCAGGCTAGTTGCCCAACACAATGCATCTGAAATTCTCTAGGTGCAACTAACACTAGGTAAGACTGTAATCCAAATTGTAGCTTGCTACAGATCCCCCACCATGCTCCAAGATTATCACTAAACCTTTCTGAACGTACTGGAAAATATTAAGATACAACCAAACACCCTAATACTGGGTGATTTCAACTACCCTGCCATTAACTGAGAAAACTACTTGAGTACCAACTCCTTTTCCCAACGGTTCTTGGAATTCATAAATTCCAACGCCCTGGATCAACTAATCCATTGTCCCACCAGGGGCTCCAGTATCCTAGACCTGGTCATTACCAACATGGGAAATAGATGCTCCACACCAGTGGTCACCCCCCTCATTGGTCAGGTCTGACCATAAGCAAATCACCCTTGACATCCACATCCCACCCCCACCCCCCAGTAAGGAAACCTCCTTAAAAAACTTCTCCAAAACCAACTTCATGCTACTGAAGTCAGAAGTGACAAACTTCATGACACCCGTGCAGACCGGATCTGAAAGTTTGACTGCAGAATCCTACACTAAGGCACTGTACAAGCACATCCACTCGTGCATGAATTGTGCAATCCCAAATAGAACCAAGATGCTCTCCTCCAAAAAAAGGAAGCCAATCTGGTGGTCCCCTGCTATAAACAAACTATACAACAGAAGGAAGAAACTGACGCAGAAAAGAGGAAAATCCCAGGATGCAAAAAACTCCCTCACCAACCTCAGTAAGAAGCTGGGATCCCTCATAAAATCCTCAAAAGCTAGTTATGAAAATAAAATTGCTGAAGATTCCAAAGACAACCACAAGGCATTCTATAGTTATGCCAAGAATCTAAATGACAATGCTCAGATCTGCTCTGAGCTTCAACAGAATGGCATTAAATATACTGATCCCAATGATATTGCCAATATCCTGGCAGATGGATTTAGTAGCAACTTCACCCCCCTCTCACCCCGTAAAGGGCCCATCTCAATACCAAAAGATTGCCAAATTCCAATAATCACAGCCACACAGGTAGAAACTGCACTCTCCAAAGCTAAGAATTACAGCATGCATGGGACCAGATGACATCCCAGGCTGTGTACTACATGAACTACAAAACGAACTGGCACCTCACCTAAGTGTCATGTTTAATCGTAGCCTCACCTCATGCTTTGTGCCCACTAAGTGGCACACCGCTACAGTTATTCCACTCCACAAGAGGGGATCCACCTTGGATCCCGGGAACTACTGTCCCATCAGTCTGACAAGCCTGATCTGCAAGGGCATGGAACGCATTATCATGGAACTTATAAACATAGACATTGACAACCTTCAAACACTGGACCCCACCCAGTTTGGGTTTGTGAAGGGCCGATCTCGTCTCCTGAACCTGATTGACTTTCTTTAAATCAGTCTCCAGAGCTGTGGACAAAGGTAAGGCGATCCATACAGCCTATCTGGACCTCGCCAAGGCCTTCGACACCATCCCCCACTCTGGAATCATAGATAAACTTACTAAGCTGGGCTTAAATCCCTACGTCACTCGATGGGTTGCCAACTGGCTTACTGACAGAACCCAGACTGTAAAAGTAGTCGACTCCAAATCCAGCTGTAGTGACAAGTGGAGTTACCTCAGGGTTCAGTCCTGGGACCACTCTTGTTTGGCATCTATTTCTCTGAAGTACAGGCCAACACTAAGGGACTCTGGCTAACTAAGTTCGCAGATGACTGCAAACTGGGAGCGCAGATGACTGAAAACTGGGAGCCATTATTGAATCCCCAAATGATATGGATATTCTATAAAAGGGCCTTACAGAAACAGATGCCTGGTGCCAGAGCCATGAGCTCAAGCTTAATGCCAAGAAATGTATAGTTATCCCCTTTGGAAAAAAACATGTACCCATGAATTACCACATAGGTGGCAGTTCACTAAACATCAAAAGTGTGATGAGAGACTTAGGGACACAGGTGGACAGTGGTCTCACTTTCGATAACCACATTGCCACAACAGTCAGGAAATCCTTCTATGTGGCACAGCTCATCACTAAAGGCTTTTCATCCAGAAAAAAGGAGGTCATTGTCCCACTGTACTCATCCCTCATTAGACCCGTTATAGAGTGTAATGCCCCATTTAGTATGTACCTCACAAGACATCTGCAACATCTGGAAAGGCCACAGAAATACCTCACTAAAAGAATCACCGGCCTAAAGCAGATGCCCTATGCTGACAGTCTAAAAAAAACTCCAGCTATACTCTGTGTCTTATCGTCTACTTGGAGGCGATCTCTGCTTAACATGCAAGGCTATGTCAAACCCTGAGCTGTTGGGACATGCTCCACTTAAATCCCAATCCATCAGAGCCACACGCTCCAGGGGTCTAAACCTTGTCATCACAATGAACAAAACACTGAATAAAAATCACGAAAACAACTTACAACGTTAAGTCACAAACCATCCAATAAGTGCCATGGCTCTTTTATAACCTTGTGCTGTCGAAATAACCACAAAAACCGCAAGGTAAATCCAAACAGAATTAAGCAACAAATACCAAAAATAAGGAATCCTGGTGGAATAGGACACTGAAGAATAACTCCAAACTGATGCAAACTGAACAAGTAAATCAATATCCTTTATTCCAAAGAAGAACGACGATGCAAAATGGTAAATGCACTTAAATAAAAAAATCATTCCAATAAGGTTAAGCGCTTTCACCCACTACAACTCTTGGGCTTCATCAGAACCTTTTGAATAAAATAACAAAATCCTTTTAAAAGAAATAGGAATAGAATGGAATAGACTGCCCATGCATGTCAAGCAGAGCGCCTCCTTGACCCTCTTCAAAAGAACCTTGATGATTGGATGGGAGATAGGAAATTCACCCCGGGGATCATGTCAGTAGCCCTGCTAGACAGGGGTCAAGAAAAGTAAATATCATGGGAAGAAATATCCAGGGAATTGTTATGGCTAGGCTTGTATAGGCTCTAGGGCCGATAGCCTAGTACCAACCTATGACCCTATAAAAAACCGACGCCCAGGCCACGTGTTCAGGCCCCTATGCTTAAAAAACAAATTATCAAAATGGCTGAAGATCTAATTACTGTAATCAGGGGTAGTCACCCCCCCCCCCTTCTAAGAGGCCTAGGGCTGAGCTTGACTATGAATCTTCTGATCAGGACACTGTTTCTTCTGACTCTTCTAATGACCTGGATTTGTCCATACCTACTTATGAGGATTCTGATGCAGAGGATTCCATTCCCTCTGCTTCCCCCCTGAGGATTTTTCTTTTGGGGAAACTTTACATACCTTAAGGGAGCATTTCCACTGGGAAAGTCAGATACTTTCTGATTCAAAGAAAGAATCTTGGGGATTTTCTTCTTTTACCTCAGCATAGGCCTTTGGTTATACCTCCTGTACTAGACATTGTTGATGATGTGTTTTCTGAATCCAGTATGGCCCCCGATTCCCTGCCGTCCAGCTCCTAGTAAACCTGGCAGATATTACAGGGTTCCCGAGTCCCACAAGTTCCTTTTCAAAAATCCTGTTGCAGATCCTGAAACCATTTCTCAGGGGCCTAAGTGTATTAAGGCTTCTACTGCTACAAATCCTATCCCTTCTGATAGAGACTCCAGGGATCGGGATAGATGGGGTAAAAAGGTTTATACTTCTGCAACCTTGTCAATCAGGGCTTTAAACTGCCAATTTCATATGTTAAAATATCAACATCATATTATTGGACTGCTTAAACAGAAAATTATGTTGATTTCTGACTGTGTGGAAAATAAAGATTTGCAGGATTTATTGCATTCTGCTGAACAAGTTGGAAAACATTATTTGCAATGTGGTTTTGATTCTTTAGAGGCTTCTTGCAGGGCTGCTGTTACTGGGTCTGTGCTTAGAAGGCATGCTTGGCTTAAGGAGCAATCTCTGCCTGATCATGTTAAAGCAAAATTGTTGAATGCTCCTTTAAATCAGGACCACCTGTTTGGCAGTAAGGCTGAAGAAGTTTTAAAAAAGATGGAAGATGAAAGCTAAATCTATGCAAACTGTAAAAGATTTCTTACAAGTGCAACCTCCAAGATTTAGTAGGCACTGGCCTACTAAGAATTGGTCCTTTCCAGCTCCTTCCAGATCCTCTCAGGCCAAACCCAGACACACCAAAAGCACCAGGTTTCAGTCCCAGGGGACTCTCAGAACTAAGCAATGGGGGGCCTCCACTTCCAAATCTGAAAATAACAAGCACCCCCATGTGGTAAACAGTCTCAATGACTTTCCTTTAAAATTGCCAAGCACTTGCCTTTTAGCCGCCCCTTTGGGGGAAAGATTGCTCTTCATGCAAAAAACTGGGATCTCATAACCCAGGACAAGTGGGTTTTAAATATAGTGTCCCAGTGACACAGATTTCATTTCCACATGTTGCCAACACCAAACTGGTGGCCAGACCTGCCCCAAATCAGTGGGCAGAGGCTCAAAAACAAGTATTTTCCCTCTTAAACGTGGGGGCTATCCAACTGGTACCAGACCAGGAAAAGGGACAAGGTTTCTATTCCAGGCTTTTCCTGGTACCCAGAAAAGACAAATCATGGCATCCAATTCTGGACCTGTCTACTCTAAACACCTTTCTGGACATTTCAAAATTCAAGATGCTGACTTCACCAGTTACTTCCTATGCTAGGCAAAGATGCCTGGTTGGCAACTCTAAATTTAAAATAAGCATAGCTGCACATCCCAATCAGGGAATCTTGCAGAAGATACCTACGCTTCAAAGCAGGCTACATGCATTATCAGTTCTCTGCACTGCCCTTTGGCTCGTCTACTGTGCCCAGGGTATTCACAAAGTGCCTGGCTCCAGTAATTGCATTTTGCAGGCAAAGAAATATTCAAATATATCCATACCTGGACGATTGTTTAATTCAGGCAGAAAACCAGGGCATTCTTCTAAATCATCTGGCGTTTAAAAAAAAAAAAAAAAAAAAAAAAAATAAAGGTTCTAACTTGTCTGGGGTACACCATAAACGAAAAGAAATCACAACTGGTACCCTCGCTACAAATTACATTCCTGATGGCTTTCCTCATGCCAGAGAAGCAAATTCATTTGGTAACTTACTTCAAACAAGTGGCCATAAAAACCCTGCTATCTGCTAGACAAATACTGCAAGCCTTGGGGTTCATGGCCTCTTGCATTCTTCTAATTCCATATGCAAGACTGCATTTGAAGAAACTACAGTGGTACTTAAAAAGTCTATGGAGTCAACATGGTCACAGCCTGGAAACAATGATTCCTATCATACCTTGCCTATGCCTGGAGTTCTTATGGTGGGCAGAGGCCTGCCACCATAACAAGGGACTGTCATTCACACTACCCCCTGCTGCCCAAACCCTAACTACAGATGCCTCAGACTATGCATAGGGGCCTCACCTGGCAGGGAAGTGCATTCAGGGCAAATGGAACCCAAATCAAATGCACCTACATATCGATCAAAAAGAAATGTTAGCTGTACAGAATGCTCTGACAGCCTTCAAGGACAACTAATGGTAAAGACGGACAACACCACGGTTATGTGGTACATAAACAAGCATGGGGGTGCACATTCATACCCTCTCTGCAGACTAGCCATGGCATTGTGGAACACGGCCTTGAGCTACCAAGTGCATCTACAAGCTCAATTCCTGCCAGGAAAATTGAATACACTGGCAGACGGACTAAGCAGAAATCTCATGGACCCACGCAAGTGGAAACTGGAAACACGGATTTTTCAACATGTTGACAAGCAAATGGGGGAGCCCAGACATAGATCTATTTGCCTACCCCCAGAACTACCAGTTGAACAAATTTTGCACAAGGACTTCCCACAAAAAAGCCTGGAAAGTGGATGCTCTGTCCTTCAGCTGGAAAAACCTATCAGTCTACGCCTTTCCCCCTCTGCCTCTGCTCTCCAAAGTTCTGCTAAAAGTCAAACAGGACAAACCAAGAATGATTTTGAGTGCTCCAGACTGGCCATGCCAACACTGGTACCCACTCCTGAGCAGTGTGTCACAAATATCTCCCTGGCACCTGCTTCAGACACCTTCCTTGCTGTCTCAGAAGGAGAACTAAATTCTGCACCCTCAGATTCCAACATTGAACCTTGCAGCTTGGCTAATCACTTAAATTCACCCTTAGCATCCCTCAGCAAACCTGTGATGAATGTCATCTTGGAGGCAAGAAGACCTAGTACTAGAAAATCTTATGCTGACAAATGGAAAAGATTCTGTGCCTGGACCCAGTCTTTAGGGATGAGCACAGCAGCGCACAATTTACCTCAGATTTTGCAATACTTAACTGAGATGCTTCACAAGGGCCTGTCTTTTTCCTCTATTAAAATCCACGCTTCAGTTATTTCAGCTCACTATAACACAGAACCACCCCTCTTTTCTCATCCCCTGCTCAAGCAGTATCTCAGAGGGGCAAAGAACTTGAGACCACCCAGGAGAGCTCCTACCCCTGCCTGGGACCTTAATTTTGTTTTGGAGAAGCTGACTCTACCTCCTTTCGAGCCAGCTGCTGTTGCAGACTTAAAATTTCTTTCTTGGAAAACAGCCTTCCTTTTAGCAATCACTTCAGCTAGAAGGATATCAGAATTACAGGCCCTTATGGGAGTAGAGCCTTTCATCATCTTTCATGTGGACAGGGTATCTCTTGAGGACCAATCCATCCATCATGCCCAAGGTGGTTTCCAGTGTGGCTCTTAATCAGTCCATTCATTTGCCAACCTTCTATCCCAATCTACAGAACAAAGGGGAATGGATTCTGCATTCCTTGGACGTGCACAGATTCTACTTGGACAGAACTAAACTTTGAAGAAAATCTGAACAATTGCTAGTAGCATTTGCTGCTGGGGCAGAGGGGAAGGCTATTGCAAAACAAACCATTTCTAAATGGATAAACCATTGCATTCATTTCTGCTATAAGCACCATGGAAATCCTATCCCCCAGGGGATCAGATCTCATTCCACCAGGGCTGCATCTACTTCTGCAGCCTTTCTCAGAGGTGTTCCTACCAGGGATTTTCTAGAAGCTGCTACTTGGAGTTCTGTACATACTTTCACCAAGCATTATCATTTAACAGTTTTCTCTAAATTCATTGCTGGCTTTGCCACTGCTGTCTTGCAGGGCCTTCTAGCTGGTCCTAATGCTGTATAATTTCCTCCTCCCAACCATAGCTTTGGGAATCTACCCAAATGTAATGACTGCAACAGTGAAACACAAAGAATATAGTACAGTTGTGTACACTTACCATAAATGTAGATGTTTGAGTGTATTCACTGTTGCAGTCCTGGTTGCCCTCCCTCCAGCCCCCTGTTTTTCTCTGGCTATACCTCTACTTTCTTTTACTATGCTTAAAAGCCTTTTTGGTGTATTTGCTTTTGGTTGGAGGTATATTTTTGTGTGTTTAATTTTATTTGCTCCCCATTTGGGGGGCACCTGACATCTGAGGCAAGAAAAACTGATGTAATGGCATCGGCTGCATGTTTTTATACCCCTAACAACCTGACATCATGGAAGAAGGGACAGCAACCGATGCAGGACCCAAGACTTTGTTAATCAGGCTGACTGAGGGCAACCTGCCAGCAGATTACCCAAATGTAATGACTGCAACAGTGAATACACTCTAACATCTACATTTATGGTAAGTGTACACAACTGTACTTTTTTACTTCATCCATCAATTAAATTACTTGGATGACCACGTTTAGTAAACATTTGTTTAAGTAAATTACATTCTTCCAAAAAAGATTCCTCTAAAGTAATCATCCTTGCTGCCCAGACAGTTTTCCCCTTGACCACTGCCTGATTTTGCTTTAAAAGGGTGGCAAGTACTAAAATGGAGGAAACTATTGGAATATGTATTTTTGCGAAAAATTTCCACGAAGAATCTCTTATTAACATCATCCTTCTTCAATAATATGTCCAGATAAGGAATTGACTTTTCTTCTGTAGTATACTTGAAGTTCAAAAATTCTGTTGTCATATTAATATACTCCAAAAAGGAAGGTATGAACCCCTTAGGACCTTCCCACAAGATGAATATATCATCCAAATAGCGGACATAGGTTTTACAGTATGGGAGAAACTGAGATTCACTAAGATATTGTTTCTTCCATTCTAGCATGATAATAATGGCACATATAGTCCCCCACAAGAGCCCATTGCCACCCCTTCATTCTGGAGAAAATATTCACCTTTAAATAAAATGAAATTGTTTCTTAGTATTAATTCAAGCATTTGTTCATACAAGTTGATCTTTTCTTGTGTTACATTCTTAGACAGCAAGTAGTCACAGAACCATTGTATGCCCAACACATGTGGTATGACACTGTAATACATAAGTATTCGTCCTTGTACCCTGTTTCATTAACCTTTCTTAAAAAAATCCCATGAGCCAATGCATACAGTAGGCTCATCCCATATATATTTACCTAACTCCTTGTCCAAATATTTTGCCATAGGATATATTATGGAGTCCCCTAGTATCCACAATCGGTCTCATAGGTGGTTGATTTAAATTTTTGTGGATTTCGGGGGGCCCCAAAAATAACTGGGGTAGATGGAAATTCAACCAAAGGGTAATGCATTTCATTAATAGAAATAAAGCCTTCAGTAAACATGTCATGTATAAACCCCTTAATTTTTTCTGTAGGCTCCATTCATTTCATTTAAAGAGCTTTTTATGTAGGTCTCAGTATTCAATATCTCAAACATCTTATTATTATAACCCATTTTGTTCATGATGACACCCCCACCCCCTTTGTCTGGCTTCATTATTCTTACCCCTTTATTATACATTGGAAATTCTAGTTCAAATTCTTCATTATAAGTTAAGTTCTTATTAACTTTTCTTCTATTAGAATTTTTAGAGCTCCCGAAGGTCTAACTCACAAATTCTTTCAAATGTTGCCAAGACAGGGTGTATGGGGGGGTTTGTAAGTATTAGAAATTCTGAAGGGGTCCCTTATTTGTTCAACATTCTTAAACATAATATTTAAGTTAAGCTTTCTAATATATTGTTTTAAATCCATAAGGGTATACACTAAATTAGTAGGATGGTCACGTACAAATGTGAATCCCTTAGCTAACGGGTCACATATGGTCACAGTCAAGGTAATATCTGAAAAATTATAAACTTTAATGCAATTTTCAGAGTTAAAATTTACTTTCATAGATGGTAACAAGTAATCATTTCTTGTTGATGTTGTTGTTACTGTCTCTGTCTGCCCTTCCAAGTATTCCTGTTGGTCCCTCTGTTGTTCATTCTCCCTCTCCCAGATTGATGGGGGTTGAAACAGCCTGTCACTTGTTGTGGTTAAATTCTTTGCTTATTCATTATCTGCTCTGACCGTCTGAGGGGTGGGTACTGTTCTTAGTCTAAAAAATATTTGTTGTATAAGTTTGCATCATTAGTGACATTGTTCTCGTAGTTAGCATTAGAATAAGATTCAGTTCCCCTCCTGTTATGTTGCCATACTTGTGATGGGGGGTGCAGGGGTAAGCTAGATTGTTAGCATAGTCCTTTTCACCTCTAGCTAGTTTATTAATTTTTTTGTTTTTGATGCTAAGTATTTGTTCATCAATAGTACAAAAGATTCGACAATAATCAAATCTGTTATTTGAAAAAATAGGGTTTTGTTGCAGCTTCTATATTCAATGTCTCAATCAGTTTGTCATTGTATTTTATTACCATCCCCATATATTCGAAACCAAATCTGTCAAAAAGTTCCAATAAATCTTTATGAAAGTCAGAGCCTGCTACCAATCCCATAGGGTAGTACCACATACGTAGGCCCTTGGGTACAGTCCTTTGATTCAGACATTCTTTGAAAAATAAATTGTCCATCTGAAGTTTCTTAATTTTGAGTAAGTAGTGGTCCAAGTCATTAAGTTGGTCACTGAAAGTAACATTAGTGGACCGGGAATTTCTCAATGTATTATAGTAATTTCTAAGCCATTCAGTTAACATTTGGGTATTCAAAGTATTAGCGTTTGTATCATTAGTAGTATTAAAAGCATTATTATGCGTATTTACCTCATTCTGCCTAGTATCTGGCCATAGAGAAGGTAAAGAGTATATATGTTTAAAATGAAATTTATAATATATATATATATATATATATATATATATATATATATATATATATATATATATATATATATATATATATATATATATATAAACAAACTAATAAGATTAATCTACTAGTGTCTGTCAAGTGCCTTTATTTTTAATAAACTACTAATAGACACATTGTCATTCAGACCTGGCCAATACAACAGTATAAAGGCCACATGTATAAATGTGGGATGTGTAAATTTTGTAAGAACATTCTAGAAATTAATAGGGTGAATATTAAGTTCAAAGAGAAATTCTGTTGTACATCTGAAAAGAGTGGTATATTGTGCCCTCTACTCTAATTGGCCCTGTTTCTATGTGGGCAAAACAGAGCGTAAGCTAAAGAGTAGAATTGGGGAACATCTGAGGAACATTAGAGAAAAATATGAATTCAGTGCCTTAGCTAGACACATTTCAGCACATCCCGAGCATAGCTTCACATTTATTGTGTTGGATACTGTAAAATTAATGGTACGGGGGGGGGGGGGGCGGCCATACTTATTAGAGAAACTGGGGGGGGGTGGCCATACTTATTAGAGAAACTGGAACTTTCCTGGCAGCTTCATCTGAATTCATTGTATTGGCCAGGTCTGAATTACAATGTGTCTATTAGTAGTTTATTAAAAATAAAAGCACTTGATAGACACTAGTAGATTAATCTTGTTTCTTCTTCTGTATATATATATATATATATATATATATATATATATATATTTTTCTATATATATATATATATATATATATATATATATATATATATATATATATATATATATATATAAATTTTATAAAATTCATTTTAAATATATATGCTGTTATCTAGTGCATATTTATACAATTACATAGTAAGGTTTTATATACAGATATTTATTCTATGGATTAATCTTAGAAATCCATTTTGTGCCATGGTAGGGCTTTTTATGTTATATAGGACTTATTTATTTATTTATTGCTATTAAAACCTGTTTAGAAATTGGGTAATATTTTCATACAGTATGAGAGAGTGCAATTATTTATATGAATCATTAGTGTCCTTTTATGTAACTATTTAAATGTTGACATATATTATGACTGTCTTTTTATGTGCTGACACTTTAAAATTTTGGTTTCCTGCTTAGCAGGAGGAA
This sequence comes from Protopterus annectens, assembly GCF_019279795.1. Classification (NCBI taxonomy): domain Eukaryota; kingdom Metazoa; phylum Chordata; order Ceratodontiformes; family Protopteridae; genus Protopterus; species Protopterus annectens. The sequence continues at coordinate 1,206,667,321 of NC_056739.1, read as the reverse complement.
ATTAAGTCACTATTCATTTGTATTTTAAATATGTTCATCGTGTTTCACTGTTGCAGTCATTACACTTGGGTTATCTTGCTGGCAGGCTACCCGCAGTCGGCCTGAATTCCAAAGTCTAGGTCCGGCGTCGGTTGCTGTCGCCTCTTCCCTGACGTCAGTGCGCCAGGGGTATAAAAGATGCAGCTGGCGCCATTTTCTTAAGTCTTTCTTGCCGCGCGGTGCCCGAAGCAAAAGCAGTTCGCAAGTGCCGGTCGGCTGACTCCTGAGATTTTCAAAATCAAATTTCAGATCCGAAGTCTTCGATAAAGCTAAGTACCCCATTGGGGAAACTTTTTTTCTTGCTCCAGACCGATGTCAGAAAAAGTTTTTCTTGTGGGAAGCAAATACCTCATAAGGATTTTCATTCTTATTGTATTCCTTGCCTAGGCTCTGTTCGTAACGTTGTTAGCTGTTGGTTTTTTGCTAGATTTAACCAACGCACTATTAAGTGTCGGTTTGATTTTGCCTTTCATTACTTTGGCCGAAGATTCAATTATATAATGCCGTCGGAACAACTGATGACCGGAGTTTATAAAAAACGCAAGGAAAAAGAAAAGGATAGGCATCCGAGGTCCAAAACAGACGACGGGGCTTCTGCTAAGCCAGTCGCCGGTTCGCCGGTTCTCAGTGAGGTGCTTTTGCAGCCCCTGGCGCCCGCTACCTCAGAGCCACAGGCCCCCGACGACTCCCACGTGGAGCCAGCTAGGCCTCTGGATACTCAAGGTATTGGACACTCGGAAACTATTCCCTCGGATGGGTCCGGAGCCGCTGAGAAGGCATCAGCTTCAGAGGGTGTTTTCAGACCTACACAGTTATATGTAAAGCCTTCTACAGTTTCCAAAGCAAAGACTAAAGCAGTTCTAAAGACAAAGAAACAAGTACAGCATTCTCCTGGACAAACTACCATGCCTAAAAAGCAGATGCTCAAAATGGCCGAAGACCTAATTACTTTGATCAGGAGTTCCCATCCCCCTCCTGACAAGAGGCCTAGGCAAGAGACAGAATATGAATCTTCAGATCAGGTTTCCATTTCCTCTGACTCCTCTTCTGAACAGGAATACTCTCTTCTTCCTTATGAGGATTCAGATGCTGAAGAATCTATCCCTTCAGCCTCACCGCCTGAGGATTATTCTTTTGGGGAAACCCTACATACCATGAGGGAGCACTTCCACTGGGAGAGCCAGGACTATTCAGAATCTAAGAAAATACTTGGATATTTCCTTTTACTACCTCAGCACAGGCCTTTGGCTATTCCTCCTGTGTTAGACATTGTAGATGATGTATTTTCCGAGTCCGGACTTTCTCCTGACTCTTTACCTCCTGCCCCTGTTAAACCAGACAGATACTACAGGGTTCCAGATTCACATAAATTTCTTTATAAAAACCCTGCTGCTGACCCAGAAACTTATTTCTCAGGGTCCCAAAGGGGTCAAAGCTTCTACTGCAAAAAACCCTATCCCCTCTGACAGAGATTCAAGGGCACTAGACAGATGGGGAAAAAAGGTTTACGCTTCTGCTACTTTGGCTGTGAGGGCTTTAAATTGTCAATTTCATATGCTTAAATATCAGCAATACTTACTGTCAATGCTAAAACAGAAAATGTTATCAAATTCTGATTGTGCAGAAAATAGGGAAATGCAGGATTTATTGCATGCAACTGAACAAGTGGGAAAGCATACATTGCAATGTGGTTTTGATTCTCTGGAGGCCTCTTGCAGGGCTGCAGTTATGGGTTCTGTTATTAGGAGGCATGCTTGGTTAAAGGAACAGAATCTGCCTGATCATGTTAAAGCAAAGTTATTAGATGCTCCATTACAGCATGATACTTTATTTGGTGTTAAAGCAGAGGAGGTGTTGAAGAAAATGGAAAACAAAGCGAAATCTATGCAAATAGTAAAGGATTTCTTACAGGTACAGCCACCCAGATTTAGCAGGAACTGGCCTACAAAGAATTGGTCCTTTCCAGTGTCAGACAGACCACAAAGAGGCAGATACAGATGCCCCAGAGGCAGATCCCAGCCCCAGGGCTCATACAGGCCTAAACAGTGGGGCGCTTCTACCTCCAAAAGCGGAGAAGACGAAACACAGCTATACAGGAAACAGTCCCAATGACTTTCCTCTGCCAGCTCCAAGCACTTATCTTTTGGCAGCCCCCTTGGGGGGAAAACTAGCACTTTTTTTCTCAAAATTGGCATATAATCACCCAGGACAAATGGGTCCTGAATATAGTGTCCCAGGGCTACAGGTTCCACTTTCACACCCTGCCAAGGCCAAAAGGTATGCCAAATCTGCCACACAATCAATGGGCAGAGGCACAAAACCAAATTTCATCCCTCATGGACATGAGGGTCATTCAGCAAGTACCACAGCAAGAGCAGGGACAAGGAATTTACTCAAGACTTTTCTTGGTACCCAGAAAAGACAAAGGCTGGAGACCAGTACTGGACCTGTCTACTCTAAATACATTCCTGGACGTTCCAAAATTCTAAACGTTGACTCTGCAGCAGCTTCTGCCCATGCTGGGTAAGAAGGCTTGGCTTATAACTTTGGACCTAAAAGAGGCATACCTGCATATTCCAATCAGACAATCTTGCAGAAGATACCTCAGATTCCTAGCTGGCTGAATGCACTACCAATTCTCTGCACTGCCCTTTGGCTTATCTACTGCACCCAGAGTTTTCACAAAATGCCTGACACCAGTAATTGCATTTTGCAGACAAAGAGGAATACAAATATATCCTTGGACGACTGCCTTATTCAAGCAGAGAACAAGGACATTCTACTAAGGCATCTGGCGTTTGTGAAAAGATTACTTATTTGCCTAGGGTACACAGTAAATGAAAAGAAATCAAAACTAGTACCCTCTCAAAAGATAATATTCCTGGGTGCAAGCTTAAATACAACTGCCCAGATGGCTTATCTCATGCCAGGCAAACAAAGGCAACTGACTTCTTACTTCAAGATGCTGGCAACAAAGACCCAGTTATCTGCAAGAAAAATTCTGCAGGCTTTGGGCTTCATGGCATCCTGCATTCTGCTAATTCCATATGCCAGACTGCATATGAGGAAACTACAATGGTATCTAAAAAGTGTTTGGACTCAACATTGTCACAGCCTGGAAACATATTAATTACCCTCACTCCTTGCTTGCAACAGGAGTTTCGATGGTGGGCACAGGCCTGACACCACAACAAGGGACAGCCATTCACCCTACCCACAGCCAGGCAATCAATAACAACGTATGCTTCAGATTATGCCTGGGGGGCCCATATGGCAGGAAAATGTATTCAGGGCACATGGCCCACAAGCCAAAGTCACCTTCATATCAATTAAAAAGAGATGCTGGCTGCTCAAAATGCCCTGACAGCTTTCAAGGATCTACTCCATCCAGGACAACTACTGATAAGGACGGACAATACTACAGTCATGTGGTACATAAACAAACAGGGAGGCACTCATTCCTACCCCCTCTGCAGACAAGCCATGACCTTGTGGGACACAGCATTGACTTATCAAGTACACCTGCAAGCACAATTCCTGCCAGGAAATAAAAATACTCTGGCAGACTAACTAAGCAGAAACCTCACGGATCCCCACGAGTGGAAACTGGATCCCCAAGTCTTCAGCATGATAATAAAGAAATGGGGATGCCCAGACATAGATCTGTTTGCCTCCCCTCACAACTGCCAACTACAGAGATTCTGCACAAGGACGCATCACAAACAAGCATGGAAAGTGGACGCTCTATCATTCAGCTAGAAAACACAAACAGGATATGTCTTTCCTCCTCTGCCTCTCCTCCCCAAGGTACTCCTAAAGGTCAGACAAGAGAAGCCAAAAATGATTCTGATTGCACCAGACTGGTACCCAGTCCTAAAGAGCTTGTCTCAAGCCCAGCCTGGACATTGCCTCTAATTCCTCATTTACTGACCCAACGAAACAATCAGATCCTGCACAGCCAGCTCAGAACCCTAAATCTGGCAGCATGGCACATAACCATTCACAACACACCTCTCTCTAAAGCAGTGATGGATGTTATTTTGGAGGCCAGGAGGCCCAGTACCAGGAAATCTTATTCTGAAAAATGGAAAAGATTCTGTGCTTGGAACCAGGCACAAGGAATTGACACGATTGTACCAAATATCCCTCAGATTTTGCAATATCTAACTGAGATGCTGGACAAGGGCCTATCTTTGTCATCAATCAAAATCCATGCCTCTGCCATTTCAGCTCATTACAATACGGAACCACCAATTTTTTTCACATCCGCTGCTAAGACAGTACCTTAGATGGGCTAAAACATAAGACCTCCAAGGAGAGCACCAATACCTGCATGGGACCTCAATTATGTCTTGGAAAAACTCACACTGCCACCTTTTGAGCCAGCCAATACAGCTGAAATAAAGTTCTTATCTTGGAAAACAGCTCTGCTCCTAGCAATAACCTCTGCAAGATGAGTCTGAGTTACAGGCAGTCATGGCTGTGGAACCTTTTAACATTTTCCATCCAGACAGGGTTTCTCTGAGGACGAACCCCACATTTATGCCTAAGGTAATGTCCAGTGTGGCCCTTAACCAAACCATTCATTTGCCTACCTTTTATCCAAACCCACAGAATAATGGTGAGAGACTCTTGCATTCTGTGGACAAACACAGACAGCTACGCTTCTACTTGGACAGAACTAAAGCTTTCAGAAAGACTGAGCAACTCTTAGTAGCATATGCTGCAAGATCACAAGGAAAGACCATCTCAAAGCAGACTATTTCAAAATGGATAGGCCACTGCATTCGTCTCTGCTATTCACTACATGGCAAATCAGTGCCTACGGGCATTAGGCAAAACTCTACGAGAGCAGCAGCTACTTCAGCCTTCCTCAGAGGAGTACCAACCAAAGACATTTTAGAGGCTGCAACTTGGAGTTCAGTGCACACTTTTACCAAGCACTACCACTTACCTCTCTATTCTAAATCCAGAGCAGGCTTTGTCACTAAAGTTCTGCAGGGCCTTATAGCCTCTCCTAATCCTATTTAGACCCAGCCACCCTACCTCAGCTTTGGGATTCAACCCAAGTGTAATGACTGCAACAGTGAAACACGATGAACATAGTACAGTTGTGTACCTACCATAAATGTAGATGTTAGAGTGTATTCACTGTTGCGGTCCAGGTTACCTACCCACCACCCCCTTTCTTCTTTGCTGGGACTTATCTCTACTTCTCTATCCTATACAACCTAAGTGGTGTATTTGCTTGTAGATGAAGGAAATTTTTGTGCATGCATACTTTTTAGCATAATTTTCAGCCTACCACTTTGGGGGCACCTGACATCTGGGGCAAGAAAAACTGAAGAAAATGGCGTCTGCTGCATCTTTTATACCCCTGGCGCACTGACATCAGGGAAGAGGCGACAACAACCGACACTGGACCTAGACTTTGGAATTCAGGCCGACTGCTGGTAGCCTGCCAGCAGGATAACCCAATTTAATGACTGCAACAGTGAATACACTCTAACATCTACATTTATGGTAGATACACAACTGTACTTTTCTGATTAAGTATCTTTTAAAGTTAGTGAGACAAAAGCACTTATCTGTTGTTGTAAAATAAAGCTTTGGTGCTCCTGAAGGAGAACAAGTTTGTGTAGTACCTTGCTCTGCAGTTCCTGCATTTTGATGTATTTAGCTTGTTTCTTGTTTAGTGTCTGTGCAAATAGGTTTATTTTATACTGTTAAATTTAGTTAAGTAATTTGAGCTTGATGGTGAAGTTAGTCATCATGGATTTGTGTTGCTTGAGAATTCTGGGAAAGACGGAAGAAAAGGTAATTGAAGCGGAGATGGAGAGTGCATTTGACAGCATGGATGTTTCCCTGCCTGAGTGAGTTTGGAAGAAAATTTGATTAAGATTTTGTCAAAAGACATTCTGTAGTTTAAGATGTGGTTATGCTGAGGTGTTATTAACTTTCCAAGACATTATCGGGACATGCCAAACACCTGGAAGGCACTGATAATGAATATCAAGTTTTTGCAAGTATGTTATTGAAGCCATTTTTTTCAGTAAAGCAGAGGAGCTGTGAAATAGAGTAAATCTGTGGAGGTGTATGGGGAAATGGTTTACATTGATCAGCAGTAGACCTTCATCAACAGATATATAAGACCTGTTCATGTGACAATTTGTATCCTAGCTTACTCCAACTTGTGGAGTAAACTACATGTCAAGCAGAATAGCACCCTTGGCATTTTCAAGGTAAGCCTAGGTAATTGGTTGGCAGCCTCAAATTCTTTGCAGTCTCTGTTGTTGGTCTCCTTGGGACGGGAGAGAGTTCCTGTAATGGTTCACAGACGGATTCACTAGTACTTGTAAATCTGTGACATTTTGGAGGATAAGGCTTGAACTTGTGAAGTGTTGGCGGATGAGGAAGGTTTACTCTTTGGAGCTCCTGAAAAGAAAACAAAATGGAGCATTGGACTGGGTTCTGTAAGAAATCCTTTAGGAATCGAAAGCTTATAGGTCACTATTGACTGAAGAAAGTATTTGGAAGCCTACGATGATGGGATGATATTGGTGCAGTTTGTTGTAGTATGAAAAAGAACAGGTTCTGTGTCAGATTTGGTAGCTGGGGAAAAGTTCACAGTTGAAGGTTAGTGCACTTGGACCACAATTTCTCATACGTTAATGTGTTGCAGAGATCTCTGTTTGCAGTGGTTATTAAGGAATGTTGTGTATATAAAATTGTGTAAATCACTATTCTTTGCAGTTTGTTTTTACTGATGATCTGTGATCTCTTAATCAGTAAAAGGATCTGATACGAAGCTTACCCCTTACACTAGCTTGCGAGTCTGAGAAGACCAATATAATGGTAAGAATGAGGCCTGCTAAGAGATTAAACTTTGTAGAGGTTTATTTTTTTCACCCTCCCCACCCCAGAACCATGCCAGTGGGTTTTCTACATTTGCCTAGTTGACCCATTTGTTGCAGGAGTGCAGGAGCTGGGTTTTCCTGTGCTGGGTGAGAGCCCAATAACATTCCTGCACAGGGATTCTTCTCATTACCTAGTGAGAGTCATTTGGTAGAAAATGGGTCAACTTGCTGGTCCTTGTGATGTGGCCTACCTCACTCCCAAGACCACAATTGCTACATCCCAGGGGAAGCATGCATCTGTATACTAGTTTCTACTCAGTTATGTACTGTGCATGCACTGTCGTCATGTGAGCTTGGCTATCTTGGAACTCAAATAGGGGAATAAGTAGTAACCTCACTAGGTGTCAGTGATGAGCCAGAGACACCTCCCCCTCCCAGGATGGGTGATCGGGCAATGACTGTTCACTCCCAAATTCCCTGGCCAGCTCCTACTGGCAACTAAGCTGCCATTTGAATTCTGGTTGCTTGCATCTTAAGTGAGAAAACGAGCCAGCACTCCACTCCATGACACAGGTGAAAGTTACTTTATGTAAACTTCAAGACAGCAGAAAAACACATAACCGTACACCAACACGGTTGTACCGGTTTCGGCAAAGCCTTCATCAGCAACCAAACATGATGTAGACAGTGAAGACAAAACCTAACTTGCTGTCTTCAAACTTATACAAAATTCGTATGGAATGCATGGAGCGCCCTCTACTGCATCCATCAATAATGCACTAATCCATCAATACATAAAATATAATAAAAATATAAAAAAAAAATAAATAAAAAATTCATATCAACAAACAAATAAAGTGAATGCTTCATAAATGATCATTCAAACCAGGGGGAAAAAAGAGCCCCTAGTTTGATGATCCACATTTTTTCTTTATAGGTGAGCCCATCATGTAAAACATGAGATTGTACATATTTGTCTTTAATGTGATCAATAACCATAAAACAAAAAAAAAATTCACTTTGTTTATTGATATAATGGGGAATTTTATATTTTTTATATTTTATGGGATATTGGTGTTTATTTTTATTATATTATCTTAATATGCAAACATAACTTTTTTTTGTTTAAAAATCTCTCATCTTCTATAAGCAGTCTTTAAAAGGAAAGAAATGAAACTTGGATCCATACTCCATTAAGGTAATTGTATTTTTTTTCTTAATATGCCATTTTAACTTTAGTAATAAACATTAATATATATAATTTATTGTAACGACTACACATGTATCTTTTTAGTTTAGTAAATACACAATATATATAATTTATTGTAACGACTACACATGTATCTTTTTAGTTTAGTAAACATAGTTTTGCTTTCTCTTTTATTGCTATTATTTCTTTAATATTTATGTTACATCCAGGTTTCCTTTACTTCTTTCTGTACAAGTTATTTTTTTCATTTAACTTAACCAAGTACTTTAAGATTATTTGTTAATCTTAACTGTTTTGCTTTATTTAAATATTTAAAGGTTCACATCTTAACTACCACAGCTGTATCAGTTGTTATGTATTTTTGCTGTTTTGACTTGTGTGTAGTTAAATTATTTTACTGGCAGGTTAACAGTTTAATAATAATCCGTCCTTTTGATTTTTCATCTCTTAGGTAATCTGTAGCGATGCAAGTGTTTTAAACATACTGTGCTATATTTAATTGTTATATTGCCATTATTGTATAAGTCTTGTGTATCCTGTTGTATGTTAAATTCTACAAATCGAGAAAATTTTTTTTATGTATTAATATGTGGAGCTTTTCTTCCCAGGCCTCTGCTGGCAATGAGTTTTTGATACAGTTGAACTTTCCCGGTGAACAAATGTAAAATAAATAAATATTATACTGTGTTCTGTCTCTCTTTGATGCTTTAATTATTTAATAGGGTTCGTCTTGTCAGGTGTTATTGTTCTTGTATCTGTTTATGGACTTGCAGGTGTATTGCCTTTACTGTGTGGTCTCTTGGTCTGCTCATTTTACTTTTGTTGTTGACCTTGTTGGGAGACCGGAGTTATGATTTGATGCTTGTTTTGCATCTCTCTTTCTCTTTTTTTTTTTTCCTTGTCTGGGTCTTCTTTCTTTCATTGCCTTTTGCTGTGGTATATGGATGTTAGTCTGGTAGTTGTGGCTGAGAGTGCTGAGAGGTTGGAGTAATCACTGCGGTTTTAGTATATTAACAGTTCCTTTTGTGAATTGATAAGGGTAAAATGAACAATGGCTTTCTTTATTTGAAAGTCGCAAACATAGGCTCTTATAAAATCAATTTCTTAGTGCTCAAGCGCTTGTTGTCCTGGGGATTGGTTTTTCTTGTTTGCTTGTTCGGATTCTCTTGAGTTTCATGCAGAAGTCATACGTCTTGTTTCTGGGGCTGTTTGGTGGTGAAAGTCGGTGACTGGTTTTGGCTGTCAGTCAGAAGTGACTGGATGGATCTGATGCTTGCCGCAGAAGGTCAAAGGGCGGAAGTACAGTATTGATTTAAATGTGCAGATTTATTTCATAACTGTCCGACACATAAAAGTAAGTGACTTTGAATGGCAGTTATCTTTAAGTTTAAAAAGCTAACCAGAAAAATTAATTTAAGAATTTCAGTGAAGATATATAGTACAAGACAGGAAATTCTTTGTTACCTCTAGTTCATGGTTAACTTTTATATTCCAATGGCAAGAACCAAAGCTGTAGCACTTTCCTTATGATATAGGAGCCTTTGTATTATTAAAGGAATAGCATGCTAAAAAGTAAATGTAGGTTCATTATGTTGATGCAACTTAAGAATAGCAAATACCATGAATGTATGAATGTGATTTGGTGTGGCCTTACTCTTTCTATTATGTCATCTTTTCAGGCAAAATAGTCGAGGCTTACCAGCAGTTCCCTTGACTATTTTGTACTCACCAGCTTCATATCCTTTGTATAGTCATGCCTTTGTTTTATAAACTGATACCACCTCTATGTCAAAGATTCTTTATGTTGCTTAGTCAAATATAAAAAAATGCAGATTTATATTTTACATCTCTCTGACTCCATAACTATAAACCATTATTTACCTTGTCAGTTTCTTAAATGGTACTTAATAATTTGAGATTCTACTGATTTAGTAAAAATATTATTTATATAGTATAAAATATTAAAATCTCATCAAGATTAAATTTATTTATTTATTTATACATTTGTTAATTGTTAATTGGGTTAGACTGTCTGGGTTCTTAGAAGCCCCTTTTCAGCAGAGACCCGAGGAGAAAAGCTCCCAAAAAAGTTTGGATATGTACTTGCATTATCAATTATTAATAGGGATTTTCCACTTTTAGGGCTTGCATTCTTCTCTCATTTTCTTGAAAATGCCCTTCTTTCCTCTAAGATGTTACTCACTGCTAAAAGGCTATCCAAAGTCTCTTGTGACTTTAACTTTGTCATTTTAAATGGCAGACTGAATCTTCTTATTAAATTTTATTGTAAAAGAAGGTGATAGTGTTTACTTGACCTGCATGGCAGACTTTAGAAACCAACCGATGAATGTTTTACTAGTGTTGTGTTTTTGAAAACTTAATATGACAGTGTGACAGCATTGATTTTCATCTATTTTATACATGGGTGCACTGAATCATTAATAGTGACTGATGGTCATTTTGTCAAAGCTCTCCTGGATTGTCAATGTACTGATACCTTGCAGTCTGAACAATATTTACACATTTGTTCATTTCCTTAATGCTGTTAATATCCTTTTGTGATCACCCCATGCATAATTATACTTTATACAAAGGTTTATATCATGTTCTCATAGAATGACTAGTATTTCATGTCAGTATTTATCTGATTTTTTGCCCTCATTGTTTTTCTTTTTGTGCTGTCTGCTTTATGTCCTTTCATAAATGCATGCCTCTAAAGTAAAGCTGTAAATGGGTTTTATCTGGCAATACCTGCATATTTATACATTTCTACTTTTAATGTTTAAATGTGTAGATACTTATGTAGCATTCATCTTTTTCTCTCTCTTGTTTTGTTGCTTCCTTCAAAATTCAATCAACTTGAAGGTTGAGTAGATTGTCATTTAGACAACCTATGCTAACCATATGCCTGTTTGAGTTCAGGCTACTGTACTAATTTGACTTTTGGCAGACTTCTCACTTTATTGAAAATTTACAATGGAAAATGCTAGTTATTTTTGTTTTACACACACACACACACACACACACACACACACACACACACACACACACACACATACTTGCACTCACTCACACATGCATTCTTACTCTCATACATATAAACCCTTACCTGTGGTCAATTTAGAATGTTTCTTAATAGTAGAAGTTCCCCTTTTTTATAGCTTTGTTCAAAATATATATGGGAGATAATTGTTTTAGGTGTTTTTTTATTATTGTTATTTTAAATCCAATTTTGGTAAAATGTTCATAGTTTGTGTGTGTATTTTTTTTATTTCTTTTTTTTTTCAATGATTATATTATTTCAATAGAAGTCAAGAGAATACTGGTCTTAATTTTGTTGATGAGTAGGAATGTTTGGATAGATCCACTATTCAAACTAGGAGTGCTAGACTCCATGAGGAAAAAAAAGTGTAGCAGAACTTGTTGTTTAATCTTTTGGGAAATATTTTGTCTTTTCTGAGTGTCTACTGTTGTTACTAATACATTTATAGCTAATAATCTCAAGTTTACAGGTTATGTTTTTATCAGCAAGTTCAAGAATTTTGGGAGTGGTTCATTGTCAGTATCATACTCATGGAATTATGATGATATCATTTGTATACTTAACTTACTTATTATATGACATATTTAAAGTACATTTCCATCAATATTAATGGATTAAATAATGGTTGCAGAAGGAGTAACATACATGTTTCTAAAATTAATTAATTTCCAGATTATCTTTTTTTTTTATATTACACAGTGTTATCTAGCTCTCAACATAATCCGAAAAAAGAGGGGTAGCTATTTTGTGGAAACATTTTTTACCAGTGCCTAAAAGCCTAACTACATATAGTGATGACAAAGGAATGATTTCAGTAACTGTAGAATTCATAAGAACATTATACACTTTCATAAATGTGTATTGGATCACTGGACTATGAGTCAATAGTATTAAGCATCAGTTAGACCAGATTATTCAAATCTCAAAAGGCAATGTTGTTTTGGCAGGTGATTTTAATTGCATTTAAAAGATGAAGATTTTAATACTAGCGAAGGATTCCTAACTCAGCAAAAGCATTAATATAATTTATTGAATTATTTCATGTTAAAGAAATCAACAAATTTTCAGAACCAGATTAAATTTGTGTACTCATTTTTCACACAGGCATGTTTCACGTTCAAGAATATATATATAGAGTATATGTTTCAAATGTTTTAATCACTAGACTAGGTAAGGTTAAAGGAATTTCTTGTCCACTTTCCAGCCACAATGCTATCATTAAACTTTAATAATAACATTTCCATTAAAAGGATACCTGTTTATATAATCAATTTGAAGGATTTTAGAAACTTCCTTAACAAAGAAATTAACACCTTTATTATAACTATATACATGATATCTCAGAGATTTACTTATCTGATGCCCTAAAAGCATATCTATATGGTAAAATTATGAGTTAGTATTCGCTAAAGAAAAAAACAATGAGATAAAGATTGATTGATTTACAAGAAAGAATTAATAAATTAAACACAGATAATCTAAGAGAGTACTAGCTTACCAAAATTCATTGAAATTGTAAATATTTAGAATTTCTAAATTAAAAAACTATGATTAATTTAGAACTGGTTAAAATAAGTATTCTATCAATTCAAAATGCATTCATAAGTTAGCTACTAGAATGAAATTGCTTATTAAATCTAATCATATCAGAGCTACTTTCTCCAAATAGTAAAAAATGTTACTGAATTAAAGGATATTTTAAGATAATTTAGATCTCACTTTAATAAAATCGATCAATATATTCCATCAATGGACTCATAAGAAGTAAAATATTTTATTAGAAACCATACTAAAAATAAATTATCTGAAGACTAGATGAAAGCAGTTGACAGACCTGTATTAATTCTGAACTTTGAGCCCTTATTTATAAATTTAAACCCGACAAGGTTCATGGGAATGATGGCATAATACCTGAAATTTAGTTTAATGATGTCTTAAGTATTTTAATCCAAGTTTTCTCTATAGTTAAAGGTCTAACAAATGTACCACCATCTTGGAAATGCATGCTTATTTCTCCAGTCTTAAAAGTTGCTAAAGACCCTGCAGGTTGTTGTTCTTACAGACCAATCTCATTATTAAATATTGACTGTTAAGATATTTGTGGCTATCCACGCTAGCAGATTACAGTAGTTTCTACCGTCTTTGATCAATGACCAGACTGGTTTTGTAATAAATAGAAATTCTTATGATAAATTATTGTTAGTATTCTTTTAATATTATTATGCTAATAAAACAAAAGAAAGCAACATTAGTAAGTTTAGACATTGATTTTGACTCCGTTAATTGGAAAAAAACTTTTGTTCGTTTGAGGAATGTAATTTTTCACATCTTATTAATCTCCTCTACAAAAATTCTTATGCTTACATAAAAATAGGTCTATATACTTCAGAGTCATTTAGTATTTCCAAAGCAACTAAACAGAGATGTCCTCCATTACCCTTTAATTATGGAATTGTTTACAAATTACATAAGATATAATTTAGACATTAAAGGCATACAGTTGCACATGAATTTAAATTCAAAAATCCAGCTATTTGCTGACTATATTCTTTTAACCTTGAATGATAATAATACTTCTCTCTGTTTTTAATGCAGTAGATAACTTTCCAAAGAAATCTGGTCCTGACTTTAATGACAACAAAACAAAAATTCTACTCATAAATTCTACTACTTTTGAAATAGACAAAAGTTTTTTTTTCTGAATTCACAATATAATAACTCTTAATTAAATACTTTAAATTCAATAAAGAATCTTGTTAATAAATGGAATATTTTTTCATTATGGGGGAGCACCTTTCCATAATTAAAATGATTATCTTACAAAAATTCTGTATGTAATTCAATCTCTATCTCTTCCTTCCCATAAAATTGTATAAAAGAGTTTAATTCTATAATCCTGAGATTTCTTTGGTATCTGAACAAACTCAGGGTAGCTTTAAATTACCACATTAGAGATTTGGTTTTTTGGTGACATTGGTTTACCAGATTTAGAATTGTATTCCCTAGCATTGCTTATAAAGCCAGTATCTTTCTGGTTAAATAACAATTACAGTGGATATAAAAAGTTTACACACCCATGTTAAAATGCCAGTTTTTGTGATATAAAAAAGAGACCCCTTGACCTATAACCTGTACAATTCAATTGAAAAACATCTGTTGGGGGAAAAAATATAAAAAAACGTACACTATGTGGCTTGCATAAGTATGCACACCAGTAAACTAATACTTTGTTGAAGCACCTTTTGATCTAATTACAGCATTAGTCTTCTTGGGTACAAACCTGCCATCAATTAAGGATGCTGTGATTAACCCCAAATAAAGTTCAGCTGTCCTAGTAGGATTTTCTTGACATGTACTCCGTTGCCTGCTACAGCAAAAGCTATGGTTCGCAGAGAGCTTACAAAGCATCAAAGGGATCTCATTGTTCAAAGGTATCAGTCAGAAGAAGGGTACAAAAAAATTTCCACAGCATTGGATATACCACTGAACACAGTGAAGACGGTCATCAAAAAGTGGAGAAAATATAGGACAGCAGTGACTTGCAAAGAACTGGACGTCCTTCCAAAACTGATGAAAAGACAAGACGAAAACTGGTCAGGGAGGCTGCCAAGAGACCTACACCAAAACTGAAGGAGATGCAGGAATTTCTGGCAGATACTGGTTGTGTACTACATGTGACAACAATCTCCCGTATTCTCCATATGTCTGGCCTATGGGGTAGGGTTGCAAGACAAAGCCTTTTCTTGCACAGAAAAACATCCAAACCTAGCTAAAATTTGTAAAACAGTACATCAAGTCTCCCGAAAGCATGTGGGAAAGTGTGTTATGGTCTGATGAGAATAAGGTTGAACTTTTTGGACACAATTCCAAAAGGTACGTTTGGCACAAAAACAGCACTTTGCATCTCCAAAAGAACACCATCCCTACAGTGAAGCATGGTGGTGGCAGTATCATGCTTTGGGGTTGCTTTTCTTCAGCTAGAACTGGGACTTTAGTCAAGATGGAGGGAGTTATGACCAGTTCCAAATAGCAGTCACTTTTGGCCCAAAACCTTCAGACATCTGCTAGAAAGCTAAAGATGAAGAGGAATTTCACCTTTCAACACAATATTGATGCCAAGCATACATCCAAATCAACAAAAGAATGGCTTCACCAGAAGAAAATTAAAGTTTTGGAATGGCCCAGCCAGAGCCCAGACCTAAATGCAGAGCCCAGACCTAAATGTAATAGGCAATCTGTGGGGTGACCTGAAGAGAACTGTGCACAACAGATGCCCTCTCAATCTGACAGCTTTGGAGCGCTTTTGCAAGGAAGAGTGGGCAAATGTTGCCAAGTTAAGATGTGCCATGCTGATAGAGTTCTACCCAAGAAGACTGAATGTTGTAATTAAATCAAAAGGTGCTTCAGCAAAGTATTAGTTTAAGGGTGTGCACACACAACAAAATATTAGTTTAAGGATGTGCACACTTATGTAACCAGCGTACTTTACGTTTTTTATTTTTTATATTTTTCCCCTAACAGATTTGTTTTTCAATTGAATTGTACAGGTTATAGGTCACATTAAAGGTGGGAAAAGTTTTTAAATTATTTATTGTGGTCTCATATTTTATATCCTAAAAACCTGGCATTTTAACAGGGGTGTGTAAACTTTTTATATCCACTATATAAGGCTAAATAGAAAGAATTACAAGGAAGTTTTTGGTTAAATTCTAATCACCTGAATTTACACTATCACAAAATCAAGCAATACCTTGCACTTGTTAAAAGATCCATTTTTGGATAATAGTAACCATTCAGTCAATTCATCTTATATCTCCATGATAATGACCACGTTTATAAACTTTATTTATAGAAATCCAAAATCTAAAGCATGTTTTTTCTCCTGTTTCCCATAGTTTATACTTAGAATAATATCTTTGCATTTAATTTAATAATGACCACTCTTAAGAATTTGATATATTGGATGTTCATCGTGTTTCACTGTTGCAGTCATGACTGTAGGGTTCTGCCCTGCCGGCAGGCAGTCCTCGGTCGGCCAGAATCCCAAAGTCTGGGTCCGGCATCGGCTGTTCAGCCATGGTCCCTGACGTCAGAGCGCGAGGAGTACAAAGCTGACAGCCGACGCCGTGTTCTCCAGTCTTTCTTGCCGTGCAGTGATAGCAGTTCGCAAGTGCCGGTCGGCTGACTCCTGACAATTTTTTCTAAACAAACTTCAGTCCGAAGACTTTCTTCTCCTACTCAAAGCTAAGTACCCGTTGAAACTTTTTCTTGCTCCAGTCCGATGTCAGAAAAAGTTAATAATTGTATTTCATGTGGGAAGCAAATACCTCATAAGGATTTTCATTCTTACTGTATTCCTTGCTTAGGCCCTGACCACGACATAGCTAGTTGTCTGTTTTGTGCTAGATTCAATCAATGTACTATTAAACGAAGGTACGATTTTGCATTTCATTACTTCGGTAGGCGTTTTAATTACAAAATGTCGTCCGATACGGTTCCGGCTACCGGAGTTCACAAACGACGCAAGGACAAAGACAGGCCTCCGAGGTCCAAATCAGATGATATCGCACAAGCAGAGCCAGCTTCAGGTTCGGCCGTCGTCAGTGAGGCGCTTTTGCAGCCCCTGTCGTCGGCCATTTCGGAACCGATAGCTGAAACGGACTCCCACGAGGAGCCAACTAGGCCTTGGAATATTTCTGTTGCTGGACCTTCGGACAATGCTCCTTCGGATGGGTCCAGAGCTGCTGTGCAGGTACCGGCTTCCGAAGGGGTTTTCAGGCCTACTCAGCTTCTAATAAAGGCAAAGACTCCTTCCAAATCAAAGACTGCAGCCCAGGCCTCTTCTGATCCGGCTCCCAAATCTCAGAAACAGTTACTTAATATGGCGGAGGACTTACTTACTATGATTAGGGGTTCACATCCCCCTCCAGATAAAAGGCCAAGGCAGGAAGTTTATTATGACTCCTCTGATCAGGCTTCTGTTTCTTCAGTTTCTTCTTCTGACCAGGAATATTCTTTCCCTCCTTATGAGGATTCTGATGCTGAGGAATCCATTCCTTCAGCTTCTCCCCCTGAGGATTTCTCTTTTGGGGAAACTTTGCATGAAATGAGGGAACATTTCCACTGGGAAGGACAGGAGTATTCGGAATCTATGAAAAGACTAAGGGATTTTCTTCTTCTTCCCCAGCATAGACCCCTGGCTATTCCTCCTATTTTGGATATTGTGGATGATGCTTTTTCGGAGGCTAACTTAACTCCTGACTCTTTTCCTCCAGCTCCTGTTAAGCCAGACAGATACTATAGGGTTCCTGATTCCCACCAGTTTTTATACAAGAACCCTACTGCTGACCCTGAAACCATTTCTCAGGGTCCTAAGGGCGTAAAGACCGCTTCTGCTAAAAACCCCATTCCCACTGAGAAGGATTCCAGATCTTTAGAAAGATGGGGCAAAAAAGTGTACACTTCTGCTACTTTATCTATTAGGGCTTTAAACTGTCAGTTTCATATGCTGAAATACCAGCAATTTCTCCTGTCTGTTCTAAAACAAAAGCTAACTTCCATTTCCGCCTGTGCAGATGATAAGGAACTACATGACTTAATGCATGCCACTGAACAAGTTGGGAAGCATGGTTTACACTGTCGATTTGATGCCTTGGAGGCTTCTTGTAGGGCTGCTGCCTCTGGCACAGTAATTAGAAGGCATGCATGGTTAAAGGAACAAAATTTGCCAGATCAAGTAAAAGCTAAATTATTGGATGCTCCTGTTCAGCATAATGTTTTGTTTGGATCTAAAGCTGAAGAGGTGATTAAAAAGATGGAAGACAAGGCAAAATCCATGCAAACAGTTAAAGATTTCTTACAAGTACAGCCACCCAGATTTAGTAGGAATTGGCTTACAAAAAATTGGTCCTTTCCCAATTCAGACAGGCCTCAGAGGGGTAGATACAGACGCTCCCGAGGAAGGCCTCAAACGCAAACCTCTTATAGACCAAGACAGTGGACTGCTTCCACCCCTAGGGGAGGAGAGGACAGGTCACAAGCTCATAGGAAACAGACTCAATGACTCCCTCTGTTGGGCTGCAAGAACTTCTTGCCTGGAAGCCCCTCTCGGAGGAAAACTCTCTTTTTCACATAAATTGGACTCTTGTAACCCAAGACAAGTGGGTTCTGGATGTAGTTTCAGGAGGTTACAAATTCCATTTTCATACCCTACCAAGGCCAAGTGGATGGCCAGATCTTCCAAAACATCAATGGTCAGAGGCCTTAAACCAGGTGGAAGCTCTCTTGGCTATGAAAGCCATAGAACTAGTTCCACTTTCAGAGATGGGACAAGGTTTTTACTCAAGGCTCTTTCTAGTCCCCAGGAAGCAAAATAAATGGAGACCCATTCTGGATCTGTCCGTCTTGAACACTTTTCTAGAGATACCAAAATTCAAGATGCTTACTCTACAGCAGCTACTTCCAGTGCTGACCAAAAATGCATGGATGGTAACGTTGGATTTAAAGGAGGCAGATTTACACATTCCCATCAGGCAGGAATGCAGAAAATACCTCAGGTTCAAGGCCGGATTGAGACACTATCAATTCTCTGCGCTGCCCTTTGGATTGTCTACTGCGCCCAGGGTCTTCACCAAATGCCTGGCTCCAGTAGTAGCTTATTGCAGACTCAAGGGAATTCAAATTTACCCTTATCTGGATGACTGTCTTATTCAGGCAGACAGCAAGGATGTCTTACTCCAGCATCTAGAGTTTGTTCAGAATCTTCTCAAGTTCCTGGGATTCACTGTAAACATAAAAAAGTCAAATTTGACACCCTCAAAACAGATAATTTCTCTGGGCGCTTCTCTAAACACAACAACCCAGATGGCATTTCTGACATACGAAAAACAATTACAGCTGGCCTCAACTTTCAAAACCTTGGCAACTTTAACTCTGCTATCTGCAAGGAGATTCCTGCAGGCTTTGGGTTACATGGCCTCCTGTATCCTTCTCGTGCCATATGCAAGACTACATATGAGGAAAATACAGTGGTACCTAAAAAGTGTATGGTCTCAGCATTGCTACAGTTTAGACATACTGATCTCTGTCCTGCCTTGTCTTCAAAAGGAATTCCTTTGGTGGTCCAAGGCATGTATTCTAAACAAAGGAAAACCCTTCTGTCCGCCTCCTGCCACTCCGATACTGACCACGGATGCCTCAGATTATGCATGGGGAGCCCATTTTCAGGGCAACTGTCTGCAGGGCCTTTGGACAAAAGGATCAGAAGCACCTGCATATCAATTTAAAGGAAATGTTAGCCATTCAGAAAGCTCTGTTGGCCTTCAGGAATCTTCTACATCCAGGACAACTACTAATACGGACAGACAACACCACAGTTATGTGGTACATAAACAAGCAAGGGGGATCTCATTCCTATCCCCTTTGCAGACTAGCCATGGATCTTTGGAACACAGCTCTAGCTTGCAATCTGGACCTTCAAGCACAGTTTCTACCAGGGAAGCAAAACTTCCTGGCAGACAGTCTGAGCAGAAACCTTTCGGACCCACACGAATGGATGCTGGACACCGGAATATTCAAGATGATTACTGCAGTCTGGGGATGTCCTCACATAGACCTCTTTGCATCCCACCTCAATCATCAACTACAGATTTTTTGCACCAGGACTTTCCACGAACAAGCTTGGAAAGTGGATGCACTATCATTCAGTTGGAGAAACCTCTCGGGATATGCCTTTCTGCCACTTCCTCTTCTTCCACGGGTATTATTAAAGATCAAACAGGACAAGCCCAAGATGATGATCTTGCTAGCCCCAAATTGGCCTCGACAGTTTTGGTACCCAGCACTGAAAAACCTTTGTCTGGAGCCCCCTTGGGTTTTACCACAGACTCCGAACCTTCTGTCCCAACACCAGGGTCAGGTTCTACACTACCATGTCAAAACTCTCAGCCTGGCGTCTTGGTTAATCCAGGGTCTTTGAATCATTCTCTCCTACCCAAGCAGGTTATGGATGTCATTTTAGAAGCCAGACGTCCTAGCACTAGAAAATCTTATGCAGGAAAATGGAAAAGATTTTGTTCCTGGATGCAGGCTCAGGATTCTGATCCTCTTATTCCTAACATTCCTCAGATTTTACTTTACCTGACAGACCTCTTACATAAGGGTCTCTCTTTCTCTTCCATAAAGATACATGCCTCTGCTATTTCTGCTCATTATAATACAGACCCTCCAATCTTTTCCCACCAACTCATGAGAGAGTTTCTCAGAGGAGCTAAGAACTTAAGGCCCCCTAGATCTCCTCCCATTCCTGCTTGGGATCTCAACTATGTTTTGGAAAAGCTCACCTTACCTCCTTTTGAGCCTGCTGCCACATCTGACATCAAGTTTTTATCTTGGAAGACAGCCATCCTGTTAGCTCTAACCTCTGCCAGGAGAGTTTCAGAGTTGCAAGCTCTTATGGCTGTAGAACCTTATATTATTTTTCATCAAGACAGGGTGTCTTTAAGGACTAATCCTACTTTCATGCCTAAGGTGGTTTCCAAAGTGGCTTTAAATCAAACTATTCACTTGCCAACTTTTTCCCCACTCCTCAAAATAAAGGGGAAAGGATCTTACATTCCTTGGATGTACACAGACAACTACGTTTTTACCTGGACAGAACCAAGGACATCAGGAAATCAGAGCAATTGTTTGTTTCTTATGCTTCAAGTTCCCAAGGTAAAGCCATTTCAAAACAGACCATTTCTAAATGGATTGCTCATGGAATCGGATTTTGCTATTCACACCATGGAAAGCAAATCCCAGGGAGTATAAGGACTCACTCTACCAGAGCTGCTGCCACTTCAGCTGCCTTCCTCAGGGGAGTTCTTACCAAAGACATTTTGGAAGCTGCAACTTGGTGTTCAGTGCATACATTTTCCAAGCACTACAATCTACCTCTCTACTCTACTCTAAGTCTAGGGCAGGCTTTGCTTCTGCAGTCTTGCAGGGCCTTATAGCCGCCCCCTCTACTTTATGACCACCTTCCTTTCATTCTGCTTTGGGATTCTTCCCTACAGTCATGACTGCAACAGTGAAACACGATGAACATAGTACAGTGTACACTTACCATAAATGTAGATGTTCGAGTGTCTACACTGTTATTTTTTCTTTTGTGTGGTTCCTTTTTTCACCCTTCTTCTGAGGTGTATTTGCAAAGGGTATGGGACCTTACTCATTTTGGAACTCCTGACATCTGGGGTAAGAAAAACTGGAGAACATGGTGTCGGCTGTCAGCTTTGTACTCCTGGCGCTCTGACGTCAGGGAGCATGGCTGAACAGCCGACGCCGGACCCAGACTTTGGGATTCTGGCCGACCGAGGACTGCCTGCCGGCAGGGGAGAACCCTACAGTCATGACTGCAACAGTGAAGACACTCGAACATCTACATTTATGGTAAGGGTACACAACTGTACTTTTCAGGTGACGGATGGAGTAAAACCACATCATGTAGAGTATATAGTAAAGCAATTTCAATTTAGATAAGGAAATGTGGTTGGACATTCAAAAATGTAGACTATTAATTCAATGCAAAATTAAGTTAATGCAACCTACAGTTAAACATTCTGTTCATAAACTTACTGATCTTTTAACTGTTTTGATGCAGCAGAGTGTACTAGAGGAAAGGACTTTTATCAAAATATATGACATGGCTAAAGTGCAACAAAGTACTAAGAAAGTTACTGGGGCTATTTTAAACTCCTCAATAATAACTTCCCAAATGAAGACGATAAAAAATAATGTTATCATCAAAACATTCTTCACTAGAATTGAGACTATCCTCTTGCGGATTCATGTATAGAACTTTCATTGCACCTGATAGAGTTGAATTAATGTACAAAAAAAGTAGAATGTTGGAGATGCAAGTTAAAAGTTAAAGCTGATTGGCAACATATGTTCTTTGATTGTGTTGTACTTAAACCATTCTGGGGTATCATTAATCTTCTTTTACAGGTTTTGTTCAATGATAGATTTACTGTAACCAAATTATTAATTTTATTTAATACACCGATGCCTAATTGTGTCTCAAGAGTAGGATGCCTACTCTTACGGAATATCTTAACAATAGCAAGGCAGGTTATTACGAAGAACTGGAAAATGAATCTACTCCAACTCTGAAAGAATTTATAAATTTTGCTACAGAAGTTTGTCGATTAGAATGTAAAACAGTTGAGACAAGAACAACCAGAATTACTTCTTACAACATCTGGATGAAATTTAAAGAACTGCTAAATAAAGAACTGCTAATACTCTTATAATAAATGCTAACTCTCAACATTTTTAGAATTTTTACTGTACAGTAGACACTCTTGTAAATAGTTTTGATGTGTTCTTGATTTACCTTTGTATTGATTGATTTTTTTTTAGTTATGTAATTCTATATATCTTAAATGGCATAAATTGTTTTCTGAGTATATAAACTTTAATAAAATTATTTGGAAAAAAAGACTGGTAATTATGCATGGATTTACCTAGCTGGAGCGAGACTGTGCTACTGCTTGATTGTTTAGAATTACAAATGTGTAATGTAACAGAATTTTATGATATCCCAGAATCGTTCATTAAGGTTAATAAGTTTAATGGGATTTACTATATTACAGACAGCCGAATTCCTTTTTTAATTTTTAAATTGCTTCTGATCTGTGAATTTGACAGTATATTTAGTGCAGGTTGCTTTCCTGTTGGTAATCTCTCAGAATTTAAAGCATTACTTAATATTTGGTGGTAAATGTGTTAAGGGAATTTTATATCAGAGCCTATATATATGTATGGACTTTCGATTTTGTATAACTTAGATTATCTGTAATATCTCAGACTTCTCATCTTACTGTACTGCTTACATCCCTCTACCCTCAATCTCTGTACAGCCATACAGAACTGAAATAGCATTTATTGCTTTACTATCCTTCCTTACCCATTCCTATCCTACAGTGTTAAGACCCTTTACCAGATGCACTTATCCTCATTCATGTCAATATTCCCCACACCTACAGTATTAAAACCCAACATGTCATAATTGTCTTTAAGCTTATGGACTCAACAGTCTATTATTCTAAATTTCAACTACATCTTTCCACAAATAAACCCTCCCTACTTCCTAGCCTAACTATATTCTCATCCTCTAACCTTCAAACCCATCTGTTTCATAAATTTCAGAAAAATGTTTCTTCTGCAATTCCTCTTACTAGTGCCTCTTCCTCTGCTTACATACTTTGTATCCTGCAAACATCCATTGCTCTTATAATTCCTAAAAAAAAAAAAAAAAAAACTATATTCTGTCCTTCAGGCAAAATAACTGAGAACCTCCTCTCTTAATCACACCCCATCTGTATCGGCAGTCTTACATCCTATGGTTCAATTACAGTTATATAAGGCATCAGCAATTTACTCACAAATTGGGTATTAAATATAAAATCAAGCAAAAAAGTTTCTACCTGTGCCATCATACCTCCATAACTGTAAAACATAGTGGTGACATCCTTCCAAACCCAGGCCCAGTTCCACAACTTCAAGCACCAAGATATCTCAAGCAGTTACTTTAGAGATACCCTGGCCATCATTGATACCATACCAACTTACAAGCAAGCAATAATGTCCAACAAATTGTTTGTTATTGTGTAAGTAATGCCCACCCAGGGGTAACACATACCCTGAAGAGCATTATTGAGATTAGAGAATGGGCTGTCTGTAAAATTGTGTTTTTATTTACTTACTTTATTTTTTTACTACTATTATTCCTTTTGTATATTTTTGATCTAAAATAGTTCCTCTGTCTAATGTTTCAGAGTTGTTGTAGTATACGTAAATGGTGTTGGAGGAAACATTTTTACATCAAAAATATAACCTCTTTAAAAATGTCTAGATATTTGCTTTGCTTTGGTCCTTACTCCTAAAATGTGTGTGCTGTTGCCTGTCATTGAGTATTGAAGACACTAAATAATGAAATACATTTCACTTTCAGATTTTTATTTCCTTCAGAAAATTCATGTTAACACAAATCTTGTTTAAGCTACTTTGTAATTTTATCAGAACAATATTTAAAAATCTATTCCTATTTTTTGAGCCCTTGTTCCCCCTTTATTTCAGACTTTATCCAGATTTCTTTAGCTGAGAGGTACGCATACCTCTTGACTTCTGCGTCCAGTGCTCGATCGCTTTCTCTCTCACACACACCTCCCTTTCATGACAAAAACATAAACACAGACAGAAACGTAAACAAAAATACGCACATACACATTTTTCTGCCTCATTTAGCTTTTACACTTGCTAAACAGCACAAGTGCCACTTTGCAAGTGTAAAGTAAAGGCTCATTTGATCTTGCGGTCACTCACGTGCACACATACCCACAAACACGCACAAACAGACTTTTTTTTAATTATACATATGTTTTACATTCTCTAAACAGCAAAAGCGTTGCTTAGCAAGCATTAAATAATGGCAGCTGTTAGTTTACTTTCTGTCCGAGCTCCATGACAGCTTTATATGTTGCCGTGAAGCGTGGGCTCATTTTTCAGCAGGCATCACCTGTCGATTAACACCCTGCTGGAGAGAGTCCATTCTCCAGTTAGGGTGCTGATCTACGGGTTGCCCATTCTCTGAAGTATTTATAACAACCTCTCTGAAGTGCATCTGTGAGTATCATTACACATTCCAGGCATCCTAGTTGCCAAAGAAACCTGTCAGGAAAGAGAAATAAAAAGAAATTTCCCTGCCAGGTCATAACATTGGTAGCACTTCACAAAACAGCAGGTAGATCCAAAAGGACAAGCGAATGCAGGAATAATTCCAGCAAGTTTAATAGCTCAGACAAGGATTAAGTGTTTTCTTAACCAGTACTTCATCAGAATCAGTACAGCAAACAAATATCAAACATTGTACATATTGTACAATGTAGATAATTAACATTGGTGCTGTTTTCTGATACTTTTACTCATTTAAACTAAGTGCCTTCTTAGTTAGATGCCACACTTGGACAGATCCCCAGGGCCTTAATGCTTTATTTTGAAATTTTGTACTGTATTTGTACTGTATTTCCACCTTCATAATTATAGCTGTGGTTTTCAGCCTACTTAGGTGTTCACTTTTAGATTTATACACATAGATTCATAGGTAGGTACTAGGCTATCTGCCCGAGGGCATTTATAAGCCTAGCCAGTGTGTGTCGGCTTTTGCCGCCCCATTGATTTAATTAACTGATCCTCTGTCAAGCAGAGCCAATGAAGTGATCCCAGGGGTGTATTTTCTGTTACCCATCCACTCGTCAAGGTTTCTCTTGAATAGTGTTAGTGAGGGGCTGTGCCTGATTTAATTTGGAATTTTGTTCCAAAGCATGGGGAGTCTCTGTGACAGGAATCTATCCCTCCAGCATGTTCTGTTTATTGTTGTGGCAAGATTTAGATGTTCATTAATATTATGATAGCTTTTTTTTACACACAAACCTGATGAAGTATTTTAGTATGAAAGTGATCTTTGTTAAAAGTGTTTAATTTTGTAAGTAACTAATATTTATTCTGATAAATGTCTAGTGTTAGATCTTGTTAGTGAGTTAGTTTCTTAAGTAATAAAGTTTGGATTAGTAGGTTACCCTTTTTAATCTGTTCTTATATATTTTAATTTGTCTGTAGCTTTTAAGTTTCAGTTCTAAGGTAGCACATTCTCAGTTTACACTATGCTGTTAAGGGGTAAGGGGAACTTGGTTAAAGGATTGAGTTTAGTGCTTTTATTGCTCTTAACAGAACCACCCTCTGTAACCACTCCCTTGCTCCTAATATCCTGATTTGTATACAAATAATGAATGTCTATAATGCTTTTCATTATAGTCAACTAGGATTGTTTTGCTTGTGTGCTTCAGTAAGTAGCTCTCAATGCATCCAAAACGAAAATCATGCTGTTCACCCCATCTAAAAACTCCAAAATAGACAAAAACTCTTTCTCTATAATAAGCCATAATAAGATTCTGATCAAAGTAGTCCCCATATCAAGCTTCTAGGAGTCCTTATTGCCGAACAACTAAAGTTTGACATTCGCCTTCAGACTAACATTAAGAAAACTCACCAGAAACTCCTGTGTGCTTTACCGCCACAATTATCTAACCTCCTCAATGAAACTTACCCTCTCTACTACTTGCCTCCTCCCCTCTCTCATGTATGGAGCTCCCATCCGTACCAACCTTCAAGCCACCCTTAAATCTAAACTGTTATCCTTCTACAATAAAATCTCAAAGTTTGCTGCAAGTGCCAAATCATCCTGTCACCACTGTGACTCCTTACACTCCCTAAACTGGCTTGAGCTTCCCAACTTCTTCTCTTACATTCAACTCTCTACTGCCCATAAAGTCATTTTCAAACCTTCTCAGTGCCCATCTCTCTCTTCCACCCTTACCATGGACCTCACTGACCAATCTCTCAGGTCTAACAATCAGAACCTGTTTGAAGTGTATAAGCCGTTGCACACTCCAGGCCAATTTCTGCTGTATTTTTCCCTTGCACGAAAATGGAATTCACCCCCCATATTCAAACTACCCAGAACCTCTCAACTTTTAAGACCTTACTCCACTCTTCTCTGTTCTAAATGGGAGTGCTCCTGTTCCCACCCCTCCTAACCTCTGTGTTCTACTTGCATTGCCATTGTAGTATGCCAATACCATAGGCTAGCTGCCACACAGTAATCCTATTGCTTAGCAGACCAAAAATCTTTAACCTTGCCATGCCACACAGTCCTCTTATTTTTTTGTTTTGTAAAAGTGTTTGTAATAACTTCTAATTTGTTATTTTCGTAATTATCCTGCATTATATTGATGTGATTTATGCTGCTATTATTTCTGTATGCATGTACATGGAGCTTTTCTCCCCAGGCCTCCATTGAAAAAGGGTTCATTCTGGTCCAATGGTTAACAAGCTGCTAATAAATAAATAAAATATTCTGTCTTTAACTCAACTGTGGACTACCTACTATTTTATTATATTTTAGCACGTATTTTACAATTTGATTTTTATTAGTGAACTAGGTGCATAACATATTTCAAGGAGTGAACTTCACACCATCTACACTGTGAAGTTTCTGCTTGGTTTGTTCAAAACATGGTCACATGTACACACGCTGCTAAAACAATGGAAGATATTTTCTCTTGAGTTTCATCTGGGATTTTTGAGTGGACTATAATGTTGGGTAATGTTAATCTAGGTTGGCAAAACATAAAAGCTGAAAAGATTAATCCAGTAATATACATCTGTACAAGTTCATCCAACTTATAACCACACCAACTAGATTTAACAAAGCCACAGCCAGGCAGTCAGTCAGTCATCAGTTGAAGCCTAACATCCTCTCCAGATAAAGTCTCATCCTATGGAACAGAGTCAGACAGCCTGATTACTTAGCAGTCTGCTGCATAAGGCACCAAAATTAACAGCCCCAAAACACATCATTATAGCCTGGTAAAAAACTTAGCACTTAATGAAGACACTTCTATTAATGTACTACATCTCCTTAACTGAGAGTCGCTGAAAACTCTCCTCATAGATGATGATGTCTCTGAGTTCAATAAAGTTTTCCTAGGTATTCTAAATACACTAACTCCTCTAAGAATAAAACCAGTCAGACAACCCTGCGTCATGGCAGAGACAAAGCTTGGTAGCATACCTCTCAATGTCTTAGAGCAAGAAGTCTGTACAAAGCCATAAATAATGGGGGGGACAAAGGCCCAAAATAAGGACAATCTTTAAATGTTGCTCTTAAAAATGTAGAAAGTTGATAGAATAACAAGTTTTGCATGAATTTCCTGAAGAGTATGAAGTCTGAAATTCAAATGTCTGCCATTATTTTTTGACTTCAGTCCTCCATGATTTGCCAATGGTTTACTGGAAAACCAAAATTTGTTTGAGGAATAGACCAAAATATGAAGCAAAAATTTGGACATTCTGTGAAAATGAGGACAGCTGAGAGGTATGTCTGGACAAAAGATAAATCCAGTCCTGCTTTAGTAGCATATCTACAAATAAGAAACCTAACAAAATGGTTTAATACCAAAAATGATGAAAAGAATTATGCAGCCAATCAAAATGTACACACACACTAATAATGCAGAACTCTTCTGGGCCTCAGAAAATAAACTGTTTATATTTAGAACAAGTTACTCGGTCAACACCAAATACCTAGAATCAAAATGATACCCTAGCCAACCAGTTCAGTACCCATTTTATACAGACAGTACTGTCATTAAGTAACCAGATGACTTATCAAGCTGTTGATGTCCTTACTCAATCATATAACCTCCTTCAGCATTTCTTCTTCCAAGAATGTTCCCGTAGATGTCATCCAAAAATACCTAAAAAATTAAAGCCTTTTGCAACTGCCCCTGGCGATCTACCTGGTGAATATCCTAAAATAGCAACTGAGGCTATTGCATATCCAGCCTCATTTCTAATAAATCAATCCATATCAGAAGTATTTTCTTACTATGGAACAAATCCTTCATTATTGCACTGTGTAAGGGTGGAATCAGTACAGATCCCTTAAACTGTAGGCCCATTGCCATCTTATATTTGTTATCACAAATATTTAGAAAAATGTATCCATACAGAACTTCTCAACTATCTAATTCAAAACCAGCTTATTTCTTCAACCCAGCATGGCTTCTGTCCTCATCACAGCAAAACTACTGTTTTGTGGAATATTGTTAATACTGTCAACACCCATAGAAATGCTGGCAACCTAATCTTCATGTTCTTCCTTGACTTATCAAAAGTTTTTGGTACTGGCTTCCATCAGAAAACCTTTACATAAACTCTCATCCCTAGGCCTCTCCAGCTCTTCACTGCAGTGGTTCCATAGCTGCCTCTCAGAAAGCAAGCAGTGAAGTGGGAAAATGATTGATTTTAGACCTTCTTGCTAATAACTATTGGTGTCCCATAAGGATCTATTTAAGGCCCCATATTTATAACATTTTTGTCAATGACCTCTAGACTGCTCCAAAAAGAAATGCTACCCTAGTTCAGTATGCTGATGATGCAACCCTAATCTGCTTTGTCAAAGCTCTCTAAACTCCAAAACCTTACACAACAATCCTTATTTGAAACGTGGCTAAATAATTCACAACTACTAAACACTAAAATTATTGCTGTTTACCACAAGCACATCCCCACCAAAGCAACATTATTCCCTATCGCCTCTGTCAATAACACCATGACAGAACAAGTAAATCACGCAAAATTACTGGATGACCAGGTCATTTGTCACGTTTAAAAAAAAAAAAAAAAAATTCTCAAAAACTAGGTGCGTGCATTATACAGAGTAAAAACCTACCATACTGACGTGGTCAGAAGAGATGGTCTCTACTTTCTTACTGCCATCTCTCCTGTATGTTGCCCCAACTTTCATGAATCAAAACTCCAAACTTGAGCAGTGTAAAATGGCCAAATTTGTTGTAAACTATAACAATAGAACACAGCACTGCTTAGTCCTCAAGAGTTAATCTGGTTAGAACTGCCAAATCACACCCCTCTTTCTCAGCTAACTACAATGCATGGACTTCTGTGAACCTGAAAATTGCTCACCCCTTAACAATTTAATACGCCACAACTCCCTCTACAGAATTCTACACTTTAGAGAAGAGTCAGCAATCACTATAACCAAGTCAGATGATACTACAGGTGACGCTCTTTATTCAAAAGTGTAGCTAAACTTTGGAACCATATCCAGCTACTACTGAAATCCATTCATAATGTCAACTCCTTTAAAATTAAAACTAAAGCTTCATGTATGAAATCAGTGGTTTTGCTCCTGTACATCTCCATGATAAATGTCACTGTTGTCTTCAGCTTGCCATATCATCAAACCATTTCTCTTTGCTCAGATTCCTTATGCCCTACAACCAGTCTTCACCATTAACTGAACAGTTCTACTAACATCTCCTACCTATATAAATTGTTTGGGACATTGCTTTTACCCCATCGATATATGGCTATCAAAAGGCTTACACCATTGTCTCTGAACCTGCTTTATACCCCCTCCTCTTATCTACAGTATTAACATTTTCTGCACTATTGCGTTCCTTCCCTCACTTCCTTTTCTTTGAATTTCTAATCACTAATCACAAACTCTATTAAGTATTTGACGATCCCACTAATACACCTCTGAAATGTCTAATATCTCCTAAATGTGTAAGTATATAAGTTCACTAGTTATTTCATATAAATGTAATCTAATTAGCAAATGTATAATTTTTAATTTATATTGTTTTAACATCTGTTCTGTCTCTTCACGTATGTTACTGAATGTCTAAAAATGTTGTAACTATGTTGGGAGTTTTCTCTCCAGGCTTCTGCTGAAAAAAAGGATTTTGACTAAACCCATTTAGGCATACCCAGTAAACAGAAACAAAATAAAGATTGCAAACTTTAATTTAGGACTTTAGCTGTGTAGAAAACTTGCAGGTTTGTTGTATATAGTCCATATTTGTTTAGGGCCTAGATAGTGAAGCTTTGATCAAGGTTGGTAATTGTACTCGGGTGCAAATAGTTGAAGGAAACAAGTAGTTTTGTGTGCTACAATTTCAAATGATGTTTACTGTTGGAGGAAGTTATATAATGCATCAGAGTTTTCAGTAACTTTGTATTGTTATACTATACTGTAGGCATCTGCCATATTTCCCGTTTCAGGTTTAATAGCAGTTTTTGAACATTTTGATGATGCTGTAATTTGGGGATTAGACGGTATTTAATATGTTTCTTCCATAATTATCTTTTAGAATCTGAAGTAATATTTAGTGCTTTGATGGGAAATATATGTACAGCAGAACTTTATAGCAGTACTTTTAGTTAATCTAGTGTTTGAGGGGGATAGTTATATGTTTAAATTGGCAATGTATAATTTGAGTGTGCTTTAGTATTTTAGATAATTTATTTTGAGGATTTATAAATGTATTGGATGGATGAGTTCTGAACATTATGTAGTATTTTTTTTTTTGAGTTTTTATTAGCCTTCGTGATCTTGAAGGGTGAGCTAAACTAGTTCTGATGTTCTTTGCTTAAATACACGTAATCTTGTTGTTAAGCTTCTCAGTTTTAAACGAGACTTGCAAGCATTTTAAGAGACCTCCTTGTTTTAGATGGTTATGTAAAAGCAGTGTGTGTTTTCAGGTAGTTGTTTAAGAAGTCTTTTACACTGTTTTATTTCAGTTACTACATACAACTGTAAATACATTGAGGAGAGATTTTTCTTTGCCATTTAAGGGGTGATTTTTTTGAATGGTCTGTGTGTAAACAGTAATATGCTTTTCCAGGGATTTTGTAATTGTATGTGCAATTAACACACTTCTGTATTCAGTGTGGTATTGTGACTTCTATGGGTGGGTTTAATATATAATTACTGTGTTTGGAGTTTACACCCTTTGGCCTTACTGATTACTATGGCTGACATACCTGTCTCAACTGAAGCTGGTGAACTTATTTGAAGTGTCATTGTTGAGGATGATGTGTGCTGGGAAAAATCGCTGATTCCATAATGTTGTACTACAACTTATGTTTGCGTTTTAAGTTTTTATTGAGTAATACATTAGTCCAAGGTGTTGAGATGCTTTCATTAGTTCCTTTTCTAGACCGGTTGTGTTCCTATTAATTTGGAATTTTAATGATAAGACTGAAAAGAGCAGCATGGCTATTTGATTGTATTATGACCGATGTATATCGAAAAAAAAAAGGGCAGGAATTGAATAATTTATGTAATGTCGCTTAGGTTATATGATGTCCAGCATTATATTTGAACTATAATGTTTGTAAACGTGAACTTGTTAATAGTTTGATTACTTTTATATAAATGTACGTTTGCCTATGTTACAAGTGATGATTCAGTAAAGGTGTTTAAAACAAAAAAAGACAATTAGGAAGGTGCTCTGTAGCCTACAAGTTGGAAAGGTAATGAAATGAAAGTTAATGTTGTGAGTTTATTTCTGTATGCTCCCTTCACTTCACTCTGGTGAGCATTGGGAGATGACAAATCAGAGAAGATTAACATAGTAACATAATCTGTGTAACTGATGTTTAATCTGTTTTATAATGGGATTCTTATATTTTATAATTTATTGAATAAGAATGCTTATTATAGAGTTATTTCCCAGGAAACTTGTGGAGTTTTATTCTGTGCTGTCTTTTTGCATCATGATGTTGGGGTCAAAGTAAGATATTAATTGGATCACAGTTGCAGTAGCCGTAACTATATGTGATATGTCCTGCTATGGTTATTTAATGTCTGGCCAGTCTACAACATCTTTGAGACCTTTCACGCTGACCATACAGCTGCCCTTAGCACATGATTTCATGCTGGTTTAAGAGGTACTTACTGGCATGACAAAAGTCAGAATTTTCTTGGCAAATGTATGCTTATGCAGATATCTTGTCTTCTTAGCAGCGTAAATGTTGGTGGTTGGCTTCAGCTATAGTTTTGGGCAGATAAGAATCCGCTCTAGGGAACCTTCCTTTTTGTGAAAAGTATTACATATAAAGAAATTCTTATTTCTGTTAAAAATTTTAAATGTTCTTGCAGCAGAAATTCTTTACAAGGACACCCATACTCATATTTTTGTCATGATGTACATGAAGCAATATCCTGTCAGATTTGCCTTTGCTTTACTCCAGAAACTATAAAGAATAGGTTGAATTCACTAAACATTTTTCTTGAACAGGTGTCTCAGAAAATTGTAGTGAGCAAGCGTGCTAATGGACCTGTCCATCTCAGCAGAAAAAGGAAAAAGAACATTTGAAAGAAGTTTCTGAACAGTCTTGATCCTGTTCCCCCTTTTTTTGCAGTGTAGGTCTGACTTCTTCACTGATGTTTATTCGCAACTCTTGGACAGTTAGTGTCTTGTTCCCTCTGGTGTGACACTAAGGCCCTGGCTTAGCACATACATTCAAACTGTACATCAGGCTGGACTTGCTGAACAGGGAGAACTATGATTTATCCTCCCTCTGAGGATGACAGATGTATTCACCAAATACTAGTAAGGGAGGATGACACCAGGTTGCTTATAGTGGTGTGGCCTGTGGATTCCACTTTTAAAACTATAAGGCTCAAGATGCCCAAAAAACAAAGCATATTGCCCCCTCTATCCATACCTTGTGAGCAGAAGGCATCCCAGGAAGATTCGTATAATTTTGCACAGGGCTTACTAAGAGCACTTTAGTCACTCCAACCTTCCCTTTCAGTTTCTAACAATGTGAAGAGAAAGAGAACCTTCTCTTCCTCAGAAGAACAGGCTGTCTCTGAATCTGATGTTGAAGGTTTGACACTGTCTCGTACCTGTTCAACATTAGATTACTTCTGCAGTAGCTTAAGCCATTTGGTTGCATCCTTCCCAGGATATGACCACTGTCCAACTTCTTGAGTTTTCAAGCATCTTCCGTATGCACTAACTACCAAATTGCCCAAGGAGAGGCACTTAAATATAGCAGTTAAAGTGCCAAAAGCTTCAGAACTTTCTTGCTGCTGAAGTGTACTTAAGAGAGCTTCATGGAACTAACTGACTGTTCTATGCTGTCTGCTGGCAATCCTTCAAGTCTAGTAGACAAGTTCTGCTGGGAAAAAACTTTCACAATTGTATTTTTCGTAGGAGAACATGTTTTTTGTTCCCCATGAATTTAAAGTTCATGACTTGGAAGACTATATTTATTATTGCTCTAACCTCTACAAGAATCATATCAAGAGTTCACCCACCATGACAGCTTGCAACCCAATCTGGCATTTCATAGATATAGGGATTTGTTCTTAATGTGACCCTCATTTATGCCCAAAGGTTGAGTTTACCTTGAATCAGTCTATCAGTCTCTGTGTTGCATCCAGATCCCCAGAAGTAGGGCGAAAAGATTCTACATATTGTGGGTATGCCTAGGCAGCTTCAGTACCATCTTGACAGAACTAAACCCTGTAGAAAAGCAGATCTGTTTATTTCAGGACAAAGGTAGAACAACCAGTCTCAAAGCAGACTATTTTGAGATGCACGTCCTCAGCTATTGCTTTTTTATTTCTACTGTGGCAGATTTATTTGCGGCAGTATACATTTTACTAAACCCTTAGCTTCTATGATGGCATACTGACAAGGGACAGACTGCAGAAGTATTCTAGAGGCAGCTACAATGGTCCTTTGTAAATACTTCTAGAAACTGGATTTCATTCCATGTTAAGGACTGCCTTTCCTAGGACCATTCTCCAGAGTGTGTCCTGGATCCATATCCTTCTTCCTCCCAGGTTGGATAGGCTTTGGTAATCCACCCATATATCCAAGGGCTACTGCAGCAGTGAGAATGATGAACATAATGCAGTTGTGCAAGTTCCATTATACTGTAACAAAATATATTTTTTAACACCTCACTGCTGCAGTTGCCGCACCCACCATCCATCCTCCTACTTTTATATATAATTATTCATTGGGATCATACCTCTCAACTGTACAGATTTTCACAGAATGTCCAGATTTTTGCCTCATATTTTGGTCTGTTTTTCAAATAATTGTGGCTTTCTGGCAAATTAGCAGCAAATCATTAAGATTAAAGT
The DNA here is from genome assembly GCF_019279795.1 of Protopterus annectens. NCBI lineage: Eukaryota > Metazoa > Chordata > Ceratodontiformes > Protopteridae > Protopterus > Protopterus annectens. Next base: position 1,206,632,594 of record NC_056739.1, on the reverse strand, counting down.
TAAAAAAATAATGACAAACATTTGAGTTTCAGACTTCATACCATCCAGAAAATCCATGTTAATGTAAAACCTTTTATTTTGTTGACTTTCTAAGTTTGTAATAGCAACATTTAAAATTTGTCCCTATTTTTGGGCCTTTGTCCCACTTTCATTTATGCCTTTGTTCAGATTTCTTGCTCTAAGAGGTTGAGAGATATGATTGGGGTTTAACATATTTTATTACCGTTTGTCTTGTGTGTGAAGCTCAGGGTGACTAAGCTCTTTCTCTCTGTATGTGCAAGATAGTCTTGAACTTGTCTGCATGCTGACTGCTGATTTCCCTTATAGGGACTAGCCATTCCGCAATTGGAGTGTAGGTGTGGGAGGGACCTAAAACTTTGTGAAGCTGGCTGATTGCTGTATTTTTGTCAGGATACACCCATAAAGCCAAAGGCTACTGCAGCAGTGAAGAATTGAAACATCTGCTGTTACGATAATTGCAACTTGCACCACTGTACTTTACTAAGTATGGATTCCCCAAAACTTAGTGGCCTTACCTCTTGTTTTAGGAGCTTTAGAGGATACCTCTACTTTAGCTTCTGTCTCCTTAGATTCCCAAACCCCTACCTGTAAGAAATCAGACAGTGTATACAGGGTACCTGATAAACACAGATTGCTTGTAAAAACCTAGGGCAGGCCCTGATTTTATTTCTTTGGTTGATGATAGACGTTTCTAGGCCTTTTCTGATGCTAACCCTGTGAATAACAGACTGTAATGCCTTTGTGGCAGATTTGGAAAAAGTCATCTGCCAAACACATGTAAATATTCATACGTTTTTACTTGGTTGCAGCAATTCCCAGCTAACCTACTTATATTAGATACTGAATCTAACTTGTTAAACTCTGCTTTCGAGGTCACTAAGCATTTTATTAAACTATTCATGATGCAATGGATGCCACGTCTAGGTCTGCTGATGCAAGTACAGTAGTATGTAGGAAAACCAAGTCCTTGGTGATGTTAAGGCTCGGTTATTAAATGTGCCTCTTAAATGTTTCCAGATAAAAGGTCCCTGTTATCTAAATACTCAAGAAGCTGAAAGAAAGGGGAAAACTAATACAAGTAAACTTTTTCTGTCTCTTATTCTAAAATGCCAAATGAATTGCCTTTCTTCCTCTGGTCCCTTTTTTCAAAAGCCTTTTAAATCCTCTGAGCAAAAAAAAAAAAAAAAAGTTAAAACAGCAATACAAGAAAAATGGCATGGTTAGGCAAAAAGGAAAGGTATCTCAAGGACTACTTTTTCAAAAAAAAATTGACTACCTATGCCTCTTTACTGACCCCTCCCCCAGCCTTCCTTCCCAAATTGCTGGCACTCTGTCCCGCTGCAGTAGTCGTTAAACTTAAGATGCTCGGGTTCGAACAGTAATTTGTAATGGGTACAGATTATAGTAGGTATCCTGTCCTTTTTGAGCAGGGATCCCTCTGCCTCCAAAAAGCCAAATCCATTTTGTCCCTCAAATGCAGTCAGATATGCTATATAGGGGGTGATAGAGCCAGTTCCAGTTTATTTTGAATGTTTCTGTTTTTGTTCACAGAAAAGAAAGCACATGGAGACCTATTTTGGACCTTTTAAAGCTAAACGTCTTTCTCTTAGTACCAACATTCAGGATGTTCATGTTACAAGCCCTCTTTCCTTTTCTGTTTCGTAAGGATTTTCTGATCACTGTAGACCTCAGGAAATGTCTTCTTGTACATTCCAGTCCAGAAAAATTTACCCAAGATTCTTTTCCTTGGGATTACACTTTGTTTACATTTGCCCGTTTTGTCTTTTAATAGCTCCTAGCGTTTTCACAAAGTGTCTTGTCTCAGTCATAGCCTTATGCAGACTACAAGGTATTCATATTTTCCCCAATTTGAATGATTGTCACATTTCATCTCCCTGTGTCAAGACAATATGACAGCTCTTCAGTTCAGTATTCATCTGTTCACCAACCTGGGTTTCAGCCTGTACTTGAAAAAGTTGTGTTTGGACCTTAGTCAGACGTTGGTGTTCCCAGGATGTCTGCAAGACTTTTCTCTGTGAACAGTCTGCCTTCCTTCAAAATATCCTCCTCTCCAGTTCTTAAATTTAGCCCATGAAAACATGATCACAGTGAGATAGTTTCTCTAAATTGTGGATTGTAGGGGGTCCTTCCATTTTAATTGTTCCATTTGCTAGATTTCATATGAGAGAAATTCAGTGGTGCCACAGGTCAGTTAATGTCCAACATATTAATCCTTCAAAATTCATTCTTGTAGGATAAATTATTTGAGATTTAATTTCATTTTGCTTAAGGAGATTCGCTAATGGCCAGCATTTCTGACTTCCATTTTTTGTTAGATTAGTCATTGTTAAATTTTATGCTGTGCTGTTCAAAGAAGATTTTCCTACTGTACTTTATGAACAAGTTCCTTGTCTATAAAAGAAGGAAATTTTGCAATTATAGATCTTGATGAAGGAGAGTGTATAGGTTTACCTATGGCTCTGTGAACTGTACTATGCCATACGACAGTCCATCTTGTAATTTTAATAGTCCAGTTATCCAAGTAGTTAAAAAAAAAGTGTTGCGTCTTATCTCTGTTACTTCATGTAAACCAAATGTTGTTGTTACATCTCCTTTCTCTGTTTTTGACGTCATGTAATTTATTTATTAACCAAGTGTTTTGTTTTAGCAGATATTCAGTCTGTTTCTCCTTCATTTAGTCTTCTTTCTACATAATTTAAACCATTTTCCATATCAGTAATTTTAGCTAGATGTTGCTGTATCACTTATTTGAGAACTTCTGTTTTTACACTGTTTTCTCTCATGCTTTCTAAGTCTTCCTGGAGTCAGTCTATTCTCATTGATAATTCCTGATGAGTAGAAGTTATCTTGTTGTATAGCCATCTTTAGTGAGGAGTCAGTATAGGAATATTTAGAAGAATTCGTTTCTTCAACAGTCTGGTAAATCGTCAAAGTATTTTGACAGGAACATTTTGGAAAAGCTTCATGAAATTCGAAAGCAGCATAGTCTGTGTTTGTAACTTTTTCATTGAAAGCATTTTTATGTTTAGCTTTTCCTGAGAAAGTGCTGCTTTCATTCAGCTATCCTGACTCTGCCCTTATGATTCAAAATTCAATTCCCTTTTTCAGTTACATTTAGAAGGAACTCATGGTGTGCCAGTCAGGGATTACTAAATCCAGGCCTCCCTTTTTCTGCCTTCTTCTCCTGATCAGTCAGTGACAAAAGACACTTTGGAATTTCCAAGGAGGGCAGTCTTTCAAGATGTCAAGGTCCAGGATATGAGGAAGATTAATTTCAGACGCAAGCACATAAATGTCAAGGAGATGATGACTCTGATTAAAAGCCTTCAGTGCTTAAAGTCAGCTTTGGATTGCTGGACCCGAGTTAGTGATAACAAGAAACGCCACAATGATGTGGTATATAAACAAAAAGTGGGACATGATCCTACCGCCTTTGTTGGCTAGCCATAATTGCTTGGCAGCAGCCAGTACAGAACAGTCTCGCTCTTTGAGTCATAAACTCCCCACTGCAGTATAATACAATTGCAAATCCAGGAAGGACCTTGTAAACTGATGCTACATCCACAGGTCTTCCTAGAGATTGTCCACTGTGAGGAATTCATCAAGCAGATCTTTTTGCCTCCTGTCTCAAAAGAAAACTAAACTATTTTTCTGTTCCAGGACACCTTGTAGAAATACCTGGAAAACGGATACATTCTTTTTCCCTTGGACAAAAATATTTCTTAAAGCCTTTCTGTCTTTCCTCTGATGCCCAGAGGTCTTCAAAGATCAGGAAGGACTTGCTAAGAATACTTCTTGTAGCATTCTTTGTGGCTCAGACTGCTTTAGTTCAACCTTCTCATGCACCTGACCTGGGGAAATTACCAAAAACATCTTCACAGAGTGGATTTGCTCACAAAGAGCAAGGGATCACTCATCTGACCCAACATTCAGAATCTCCACCTGATTCTATTGATAATTTTTTTATCCTGTTTGGGTGCATCTTTTCTGAGAACATGTAGCAGGTGTTAAAGAAGGGGACAAGGAAGTCATACTTATCCAAATGGATAAGATTTTCTAGTTGGAGCTATAAAAGAGAACAAGGTCCATCCCAAGTGAGGACTTCTCTGGTTCTTCAGTACAAGTGAAATGCTCAACTTAGGCCTAGTGTACACTTCTTTCAGGATATACCTTTCATTTATTTCTGTTTGTCTGCCTTTGGATTCCCCATTTCTTCTTTTTTTCAAATTAAGCAATTCGTAAAGGGGGGGTACTACAAACTAAACAGTTTGAGAAACAAGTAGCACCTCCTTAGGCTCTTAATTTTGTATTGGAGAAGTTAACGCTCTTTCCTGTTTTGAATTTGCGTTTCAAATTTCTTAACATGGAAGACTGTGTATGCTCCTTGCCCTAATTTCAGCTAGATGGGTATTTAAATTACAGGCCATAATATCAACACAACTTTTTTGATCTTTATACAGGGTGAGTCTTGGATCCAACCATTCTTTTATGCTTAGGGTTGTTTTAAAATTTAATGTGATATCTTATCTCGCCTTCATTCTTAACTGGTTGGGTTCAGAACCGATCCTCTGTTCTGACTCTGACTTATAGGTTCATAGGTAGGTACTAGGCTATCGACCCTAGGGCCCATACAAGCCTAGCCAAAAAATGTACCCTGGCTTTCGCCACCCAAGAAATTTATTTTCCTGTGCCCCTGTCGAGCAGAGCCACAGAAGTGATCCCCGGGGTGAATTTCCCATTTCCCATCCAGTCATCAAGATTTTTCTTGAAGAGTGCTAATGAGGAGCTCTGTTTGACATAGGTAGTCTGTTCCAGAGTATGGGAAGTCTCTGGGACAGGAATCTATCCCTCCAGCATGTTCTGTTTGTTGTGGTGACAAGGTTTAGGTCCCTAGAGCATGTAGCTCGGAGGGATTGGGATTTCTTTAAGTGGAGCATGTCCAACAGCTCTGGGTTTGACATAGCTTTGTATGTTAGGCAGAGATCGCCCCTGAGTAGGCGATATGCACGGAGTAAAGCTGTAGTTTTTTGAGACGGTCTGCATAGGGCATCTGTTTGAGGCCAGTAATCCTCTTTGTGAGGTATTTCTGTGGTCCTTCCAGTTGTTGATGTCTTGTGAGGTACATACCAAAAGGGGCATTGTACTCTATAATGGGTCTAATGAGTGATGAGTAGAGGGGAACAATGACCTCTTTTTTTCTGGATGAGAATCCTTTTGTGATGAGATGAGCTATGTAGAAGGATTTCCTGACCACTGTGGCAATGTGATTATCAAAGGAGAGTACTGTCCACCTGTGTCCCAAGGTCTCATCACATTTTTGGCATTAAGTAGACTACCAGCTATGTGGTAGTTCATGGGTACAGAGTTTTTACCAAAGGGGATGACGGTACACTTTTTGGCATTGAGCTTCAGGCCATGGCTTTGACACCAGGTATCTGTCTCAGTGAGGCCCTTTTGTAGTTTGTCCACATCGTTAGGAGTTTCGATTATGGCTCCTAGTTTGCAGTCATCTGCAAACTTTGTTAACCAAAGACCTTCTGTGTTGGCCTGCACTTCAGAGAAGTAGATACCAAACAGGAGAGGAACCAGGACTGAACCCTGTGGTACTCCACTTGTCACTGGTCTGATGTCGGATTTGGAATCCGCTACTTTCACAGTGTGTGTTCTATCCGTGAGCCAGTTGGCAACCCATCTTGTGACATAGGGATTTATACCTAGTTTAGTGAGCTTATCTATAATTCCAGAGTGGGGGATGGTGTTGAAAGCCTTGGCGAGATCTAGATAAGCTGTGTGAACCATTTTACCCTCATCTATGGCTTTGGTGACTGCTTCAAAGAAGTCAATCAGGTTTAGGAGACATGATCTGCCTTTTACAAATCCAAACTGGGTAGGGTCCAGAGTTTGGAGATTACCAATGTCTTTGTTTATGAGTTCCACAATGATATGTTCCATGGCCTTGCAGACCAGGCTCATCAGGCTAATGGGGCAGTAGTTCCCGGGGTCCGTCATGGCTCCCCCTTTGTGGAGTGGGATAACCGTCGCGGTGCGCCATTCAGTGGGTACAAAGCCTGAGGTGAGGCAATGATTGAACATGTTACTTGGGTAGGGTGCCAGTTCATTCTGTAGTTCGTGTAGATCACAGCCTGGGATATTGTCAGGTCCCATGGATGCTGTGTTCTTGGCTTTGGAGAGTTGTGTTTTTTACCTGTGCAGCCGTGATTATAGGAACTTTGCATTCTTCCGGTATAGAGATGGGCCCTCTAGGGGGTGAGAGGGGGGTAAAGTTAGCACTGAGCGGGATTTACTATTCTTCACCAGTGTGTGTCAACTTACCAGCACCATCCTGAATTGGAGAACTTTGTGAGTTTGTGTATGCGTTCCCAAGTTTGCTGTTTGTCACGGATTCAGAAGTGGTGCAGGGAAGTCAACCGAATAATGACAACTCTAACAACTTACAGGTACTATTTACTTTGATGGAGAAATTAACTAAAAAGGTAGAACTGTTAACTGAGAGGGTCGATACTTTATCTGACAAGGGGTTAGGAGGGCTTTCTACTACTACTAATGGCCCTCGTATTACTAGTGAACTTTTAAACCCCCCAAATCCCCTTACCCAAAATATAGACCTGTCAATGAATGACCCTAACCTGGACATGTCTATTCACTCGACCCCATTTGAGGGGTCTGGGATGCAACGTTTAGATGGAAATAATATCCAAAGAACTGGTGATGAACAGCACCACGTGAGGCAACCTATTGCATTAAACCTTGATGAGTGGTTAGGAACTGTAGCGTCTTTCACTAATGACGCCAATGACCAACGCCTTCAAATTAATGAACCCGAGGGGCAACTAGTAACTAACTTATTGAAAGAATTTGATGCCAAACTTTACAAATATAAGAAACTACAAGTTGAACTTGCTTACTTTAAGGAATGTCTCAGTGAGAGAATTGTCCCAAAAGGACTGAGATCATGGCAGTATCCAACTGGCCTTGTGGGGGGGGACTGACTTTCACAAGGACCTTATCTTTTTGTTTGATAAACGTGGCTTTGAGCTAATGACTTTAATATCTAAGCATTATCAGTCATGGGCTGATTCATTAGTGCAAGAACTCAATGCATTAGACTCAAAGCTGAAGTCAAGTCTGGATTTTTCTAGATATAAATTCGATTATGAGCGCTGTTTTACTAGCATTGACCAGCATCTTGTCAAACTTAAATCTATCAAAATTAAGAAATTAAAGAGAGACAAAGAAGCTTACTGTTTGAATGCAGCTTATCCCCCCCCCAAATCTCAATTGGGGAATGATAATTCTATGGAGAACCGACATGACAACATCGAAGGGGATGACGTGAACCTTAATGAGAACAACGAGGTAGCGGGTGAGCATACTCAGGGCAACCAGGCAATTCCTTCATCGGATACCAGGAACCGGAATAGAGGGACTAAGGAGAAGGGGCAAAATTTTCCAATGCCTACCTCGAACTACAATTTGAGGCGGGGTCAACAGGTGAAGTATGCGAACTCATGGAAGAAATAATTTTTCCATCTTCAACAGATGCCCACGACGTTGACCCTGATCCAGGACCGGTTCCAGTACCTGAAATTGTCAAGAACTCAGAAGGTGACTTTTGTATTTATAATTTTTCCACCATTCAGGTTGACAAAATAATGGCTGATTTTCTTGCGAAGGGTCAAACATTTATACCTGCTACAAGAGCCGGTATTGCACACACTATGGTGGACTTAAAGTTATTCATGAGAAGACTCAACTTGCATTTCTTATTTGGTCCTAGTAAAGCCTCACAAGGAGCACCTGACCCACTTTATGTGTCTAGTTCCTTTTGTCCACCAATGCACACATCATTAGCTTTGTTTGAGAAAATATGCGAATGGGATATTTTTAACTGTTTGAATAATGTACAATCTAGTAATAATTCAATTACTAATAACATTACAAATGAAGAGAAACAATGTATAGAGTTGATCCAGACCACCAATGTTAGGGTTGTTCAACCAGATAAGGGAGGTGGTCTTGTTATATTTGATGTACCAGACTACAATAATAGGATTAAGCGGATCCTTAACACAAATACATATCAAAGTGTATCTAAAAATGAACTGAACGTAGCATACAACAGGATAAGAGCACTGATTGAGGGACTTTTTGTAGAGGCTAGAATAGGCAAAGATACTTACATTTTTCTGTTTATGGCATTTCCAAAGATCCCGACTGTTTTCGGGATCCCTAAGATTCACAAATCTATTTCGGACCCACCATTGAGAGCCTTGATAGATGCTAGAGGTAGTATAACTTACCCAATAGCTAAATTTATAGATCATCATTTAAAGAAATTTGTATGTCAGCTCCCACAGATATGTAAGGACTCCTGGGTGTTTTTGTGATCTATTAGCTCCATTCCATTCGACCAAGAGTTACATTTCTTAACTATAGACGTTAAGGACTTATATTCATCGATACCACAAAGCACGGGGGTCGAATGGGTGAGGGAGTTATTACTTGAAATGGGGGCCACAACTGCGTTGGTTTCATTATTATGTGAACTACTTGAGGTTGTGTTGGATAACAACTACTTTACATTTGGTGGGGAATATTTTGTGCAGAAAATAGGTGTAGCGATGGGCTCTCCCTGTGGGGCCAGTTTCGCCAATTTGGTGATGGCACACTGGGAGAGAACTTATGTACTTCACCACTTAGAGGTGGCCAGTAACATCAGGTATTACACTTGATTTTTGGATGACATTTTTATATTGCTTAAGGGCAACTCTGAAGGTGCAGATGAATTACTCATCCATTTCAATGATAGCACCGCCTTTTTATCTTTTACACACAGCTTTCATACAAGTAGAATTGCATATCTTGATGTATACTTGGAAAATAGTACCTTTATATCAAAGATTTACAGGAAACCAACATACTCAAACTCCTTTTTACACTATTCTAGCTGCCATCCCGTGACTCAAGAGAGCTGTTGTTAAAGGCCAACTGGTGAGGGCAGCTAGAATGGTGTCCAGGGAAACTGACTTTGACCTCGAGTGTGAATTGTTGCGAGGTATGTTCTTGAGGAAATATCCTCCTACCTTGGTGGATGCACTTATAAGGGAAGTATCATTGAAACGCATGAAAAATATATACATACCACTTTTGGGAGAAAATTTAAGTAGTACAACTAATGGAGGTGACACGTTAAGTGAACCACTTAATAGGGAGGAACATGCTGACATTAATAGTTTTTGCTTCATTACAACATTTAGTCTGGATGCTTACAAAATTTCAGACATTATTAACAAGAATTGGAAATTCTTATTAGACGAAGAGAGACTCCCAAGTGCACTACCAAATAGAGTTAAAATAGTATACAGGAAGGGAGCAAATACAAAGAGCATCTTGCAAACGAGCAAAATGAATAACTGTAGGCCATCTATGTTAGGCATGAACAAATGCAGTATGTGTAGGTATTGTACTCACATGGACATAGGCAAACATTTTACACTGAGAAATAGGCAGTACATCAGCCAAGGTAAATTCAACTGTAATTCAAAGAATGTGGTATATGTAGCTATTTGTAAAGCATGCCCCTCATTCTATATTGGTAAAACTGAGAGGAGACTGAGGGAAAGGGTGTATGAACACCTATATAGCATGCGAACTGGAAACATGACCAATGCTTTAGCTAGACACACAGCGATATTTTCGAATCATACCTTTGGCTTTAGAGTAATAGGTGAATGTGTCCACAATGATAGAGGGGGACCGACCCCCTGCTTCTAGAGAGACTAGAATTGTTGTAGCAACTTCGTACAAGAGCCTGCTCAGTACCAGGGCTTAATGAGCAATATTCTATTTTTAGTATTTTGAAATTGGAAGCATTGAATAGATAGGCCATTTTATCTCCGACATTCATTGTGACACATGCAGAAATGGTAGAGCATATAATGTTTGAATATGCACTTCATTTTCAATGTTCAACATACATACACAATATACATTTGTGACATTTATATTACTACTTCATCATTTTATTTTTAGCATATTTTGTCACATAATGTTTATTTTAAGTTTTACTTTTTATTTTTTGATCGACTGGTTCTCATACATTATAGTACTAAATTCTGTTAGAAGTCAACAGAAAGCAGAGTCACTCATCATTATGTCATTATTATGTTGCAAACATCCCCCCCCTTACCTTTATTCCATAATGACATAATGTTTAAATGCTTAAATGTGTATGTTTGGACTTGTTATTCTTGTAGTTCATATTTCATATTTGTTTAGTGATTTTATACTTGAAATGGGGATTTACTTTTGTGTATTTTTTACCCATTGTACTCTTACTCATTTCATTTTAATGTTTTAACCTCATTCTTGTTTTTGCAAGTGAATTGTGTATATTACTGAATGGGTGTATAACTAGGAAGAGGAAATGACAAATGCTTTGTGATCAGGAAATGAGGTCATTCGGATTGTAGCAGGGGAGGGGCACAATTTGAATTTGAAATTGCCTTTATAACACAGGCTGGTTTCTTGTGTAGAACCATTTGTCTGAAGAAGTCTTTGTATGGTGAAAGGACAAAAAGCAGTATTTTTGTACCGTGTTGCTTAATGTTTTAATAAACTTCTGGCCCTGTTTGGTCCAGTTTGGTTTTAGTTCTACCTTTTGTACACTATTTATATTTGGATGCTTGAACGTGGCAATTGTTTGGATAACCTTTGAACAAGAAAGGACTTATTTATTCCAGAGCTGCATAGTGGGATTTACTATTCTTCACCAGTGTGTGTCAACTTACCAGCACCATCCTGAATTGGAGAACTTTCTTACTGAGGTTGACCAGGGAGTTCCTCCAGTCATGGGATTTTACTCTTTTTTTGCAACAGTTTCTTTCTTCTGTTGTAGAGTTTGTTTATGGCAGAGGACCACCAGATTGGCTTCCTTTTTTTGGAGGATAACATCTTGGTTTCTGTTAGGGATAGCATGATCCATGCACTCGTGTAAGAGCTTATAAAGTGCATTTGTGTAGGATTCGGCAGTCATACCTCTATTGTCCGTCTGCATGGGTGTCATGAAGTTTGCCACTTCTGTCTTAAGAAGTGTGAAGTTGTCTTTGGAGAAGTTTTTTTACGATGGTTTCCCTAATTGGGGTTGGGGGTGGGATGTGGGTGTCTAGGCTGATTAGCTTGTGGTCAGATCTGATCAACGAGGAATTGACCTCTGGTGTGGAACACCGGTTTCCCATGTTGGTAATGAAGAGGTCTAGGATATTGCCGCCCCTGTTGGGGGTGTGAATAAGTTGATCCAATACAAAAGCTCGAAGTCTTCCATTAGCTTGTGGCTGTAACCCTATCCCATCATGCTCTAGGAAGGCTCCCCAGATCTCGTTTGCTGCTAAACAAGATTGGGTGCTTCCATACTGGCTCTGGCTAAGTGGGAATTTTTTTCTTTATTTGTTGCATAATTGTCATTTTCCTATTTCAGGTATACCTTCTAGAGTTTATGAGATACTTAAATTAGTTTTTAGAGTGTACGCTGTTGTGGTTTTTTGCTTCTGGCCGTCTTTTTTTCCCCCCATCCTATCCCGGCTTAACTTTACTTCCTTAAGCCCGTTTTAGTTTAGAGGGCTTCCTTTGATTTATTTTATTAACAACAAGCTCATTTAAATTAGAGAGTTTTGTGAAGTGAGATATTTTAATTTTTTCCCCTTAACTTTAAACAGCAGCTCGTTTGAATTAGAGGGCTCCTGTTGCCTAAAGTTAGAATTGAAGAAAAAGGAGCCCTCTAACTGAAACAGGCAACTTCATTTGAGTTAGAGAACTGCCCCCTTTCTGCTTTAATTTCTAAGGTTGCTCTTCTTGGTGTTTTCTCTTCTTGTTTGTTCTTAAAAAAATAAATATTATAGTACTAGCCTTAGTTTTATTGCTGTAGTGGTTATCTGCTGTTATTGCTGCTGCTGCTGCTGTTTTATATAAACATATCTAAGGAACCATAAAGAAACTAAACCCTCTGGGTTAAAAAAATGTGGAAAGTGTAACCTGAAAAGGTCCCTCACTGATGGTCACACTATTTGTGTATACTGCATTGGAGCAGTTCATTTACAGGAGTCCTGTGCCATTTGTCACTCATTCAGCCATAGCGTGCTGCTTGAGAGGAAAAACAAGCTGATTGTAAGAGGTTTGCTAAAGACCTCCTTCACTGAAGCTCTTGAAGATCAGGGCACTTATAAATCGACCAGGTCTCCTCCTCCTAAGTCCGAGAAGTCGGGAAATAGATCACCTCCTTCTAGTGGTCAGTTGGAGCCAGTTAGAAAATTGTCAAAAGTAGCATCTCCGGAACCGAAGCCTGCTGGGCCCGAAAAATCTATTTCATCGGTTCCGTCTGTCAGTGCCAGTGGAGTTTTAGTTATGGAGCAGTTCCCCGGAATTGGAGCCAGTTTCTCCTGCCTTGAGATCCACTTTGCTGCAATCAGCTAGATCTCCTGCTCCCTCCTCTCGGTCCTTCAGGAGCCTTTCTGATGATGACTTAGATGGGGTGGTGTGGAAGTTTCTGAGAACACCGGAGCTGGCCAAACTGTTGTAGACTCCAACCCAGAGGGATTTGGAGCTGACTAAGACTTCCCCTTCACCATCGATTCCTCTTCTGATCTGATCTGGGACTTCGTAGCCGGAAGGGCTTGAACTGATTGTACTGGAACCGATGGAGCTGAGATCTACCCCAGGATTTTTGGTTCAGACTACTGCTCCAACATCCTTGGTTCCGTCTAGGAGCAGACGCTCTCCGGTCAGGTCCGTGGGGGGCGGGTGGTTAGGTCAGACAGTTGCTGGATCCGAACTTGCCTCTCTGGGCATCGGAATGGGTGAGCTCGGCTTCTACATCTGCCTGGGAGCCAACCCCCTCAGTTCTGGAGATGCCCTCTGGTTTCTCGGAGCCAAGAGTTTTATTTGGATCGGGGGCTGGGAGGCGTTTGAGGTGATGAGAGTGCTGTCTCCACAGACAGGTCCACTCTCAGGGTAAGACCTCCTTCCACCAAAGCCACCGGTGTCTGCCTCAGCATCACTCCTTCCACAAGGACACAGAGAACCCAAGCCTATCTCTTCTGAAACCTCTCCAGAACACTCTTCTGAGGAGGTCCCTTGTAAGAGACTATGCAAAGGGAAGCATTTAGACTCTCCAGGGGAGTCCATCACATCCGATACAGACCTCGATGAGTCGGAATGGTCCTCACGGTCGCCCTCTGAGGGTGTCTCCGTTGCAGACATCTTAGAAATACTTGAGCAGAGTGGCGGCTGGAAGAGTCTGTATACCTGAAGGCTTTTGGGTCTCGCTCTTCCACCACTTGGGTGTCTCTGCCTTTTTACGAACTTATGGACCTAGTTTGTCGAAAGGCGTGGGTGTCTCCAGACTCAGTGGAACCCATTCCTTGGAGGCCTAATAAATTCATAATGTCGCCTACTGACAAGATATTTCTTACGAAGAGAGTCCCCGTAGATGCTGTAGTGGTGGCAACTGCCACAGAAAAAGAGCTTTCAGAGACGTCCTCCTCTGTCCATCTGCCGAACAAGGAGTCTCATACGATGGACGGGTATGGAAAGCGCAGCTTTTCTTCAGTGACATTTGCACTCAGATCGCCGAGTTATCTTACCCATTTTTCCAGACTTCAAAGAGATCTCCTGAAGGAGGTAGGAGATGCTCTCCAAGGTTCTGTAGCTGAAGGGACATCAGAAAAAGTTTCCTCTCAGCTCTCCACCTTAAATTCAGTAGTCAACTCCACCATGAGGCTTATTTGTTATGTAGCGGATGAAATGAGTAGGGCAGCAGGTTCAGGAATTTTCCTAAGGAGACATTCCTGTATGCCCGTATGCAACTTTGCAGAGCCCTTTAACCCTTCCTTTATTATTGCCCCTTTTGACAGCTCGTCCCTGTTCCGGCCAAAAGTTAGAGACACTGACCAGGTTTGAACAAGAAAGGAAAACTCTCTCTGCCATAAGAGTCCATTTTTCCCTACCTTCTAGACCTTATCTAAAAGGTCAAAAGGGGGGAAAGATGGGGTTCTGAAAATCCCAGAGAGCTTTCCTTGACACACATGGTGATCCTTCCCCCAGGGGCAGAGGGGGAAACAATAATGGAAGACGCCAACCTCATGGCAGAGGGGGTCTGCAAAGTCAGGGAAACCTTCCTTGGTAATCCCTTTCATCTCTCCTGAAAGGAGGCCTGCCTGTCCATCTCTGGAGGCAATCGAGGGGTGCTTATCTTTGTACCCAGAAGCCTGGCTAAAAATTAGAAAAGACAAGTGGGTACAAAGTATCGTATCCAGAGGTTGCTCCATACCCTTTTCCTTTCCCATTCCAAATGTAAAAATTATCCTGGGCATTCCACCCAGTCAAAGGGAACAAGCAATTCTAGAAATTCAAAAGTTGCTAGAAAAGTCATCCAGACAGTCCGTGCAGATGAAATAGGATCCAGAACTTACTCAAGGTTCTTTTTAGTTCCATAGAAAACAGGGGACTGGAGACCCATTCTGGATCTCAGCCAATTGAACATGTTTGTAAGAAAGTTAAAGTTCTGGATGGTAACACTGCAGTCGATGTTCCCTTTTCTGGGACAAGATGATTGCATGTGCTCTATAGACCTCTAGGATGTGTACTACCACATGAAAATAGACAGGTGATCCAGGAGTCACTTGCACTTTCGGCTGGGAGCCAGTCACTACCAGTTTCGAGCTCTGCCCATTGGTCTCACTACAGCCCCCAGAGTGTTCAAGTGTATGGCAGTGGTCACGGCTCACTTGAGGTGCCTAGGATTCAGAGTGTTTCCATACCTAGACGACTAGCTCTTAAACACCACTACCGAACATCTACTCATAGAAGCGAGAGACACCACCTTGCAACTCTGCTGTCATCTAGGAATCAGGATAAATTATGAAAAATCTGCCTTGTTGCCATCTCAACGTATCGTTTTTATAGGGGCAGATCTAGATACAGCCAAAATGATGGCAAAACTTCCCCGAGAAAGAGTTCAGGTTCTACAACATCAGGTCCAAATCCTACTTTCCAAGAAGAAAATACAAGCAAGAACAGTCCTGTGAATTTTGGGAACCATGGCAGCTGCAATTAACCTGATTCCATTAGCACGTTTGCATATGAGAATCCTTCAATGGCTACTTTTCACTCAGTGGTCCACGCAGAAGCTACCCATGTCTCACCAAATTATAATAACAGAATCTTGCAAGAAATACCTTTGTTGGTGGTTTCACTCTACTCATGTGACTCTAGGTCGACCGTTTGTTCTCCTACAGCCTTTGGCTACAGTGACCACGGATGCTTCCCAGGTAGGGTGGGAGACATTACTTTGGGAGGACAGTCTGAAGCACTTGGCAGGATCACGAGGCTCATTTGCACATCAGTGTCCTAGAAATGAGAGTAGTGCTTCTAGCTTTGTAAGCACTTCAGGATGCACTTCAGGACTCTCTTCCGCTGGGAACTATTGCAGTACAGATAGACACCATGTCAGTTGTGTGGTACATAAATAAGGAGGAACCAGATCATAACCCCTTTGTCGGGAGGCCCTGAGAGTATGGCAGTGGGCGACCTCTTCCCAATACTTTCTGACAGCAACACACATCATGGAAAACCAATGTGATAGCAGACAAACTTCGCAGGGCAATTCTGACACCTCACGAGTGGTCCCTGAAACAAGTAGCAGTGGAGAAAATCTTCTGCAAATGGGGCCAGCCTGCTGCGACCTTTTTGCCACGGTGATGAATCCCAATGCAGCAGCTACTTTGCCCTAATCCCCCCTCCAGGGGAGTCGCCAAGGTATGCAGTTGTTCACGATTGGCCCTTGGGTCTCCTCTACGCTTTTCCTTCCTTTCCGTTGATACCTTCAGAAAGCCAGTTCCTTGGGAAGCAATTTGATACTCATTGCTCCATTCTGGCCTCGTCAGAGCTGGTTCCCCTTCCTTTGGCCTTACCTCCAGGAGGAGCCATGGTTTCTGGACCCAGTTCCAGACTGTCTGACTTGTGCATCAAGGATGCTTCACCCTTCCCATCCAACCCCCAAGTTGACAGCTTGGCTGCTCCAATTCCAAATATAACCAGGGTCCCTAGCCTTTCTCCATCAGTGAAACATATCTTGATCTCGTCTCATAAAGCTTCAATGAGAAAGCTATATTTAAGCAAATGGAAGAGATTTTTTTCCTCGGCTCTAAATAACCACATTGATCCTCTTTTTGCCCCTGCAGCTTCTATTCTCGAATTTTTGGCAAAGCTTTTCAATGAAGGCACTGCTGCAGCTAACATTCGGGTTCAGTTAGTAGCGATATCCAATTTTCATATAGGTGAATTGGGACCTAATGTCACACAGACTTTGCAAGCCCTTCTTTAAGAGCACTGTCTTATTAAGGCCACCCATTAAAGCTCCTCCAGCACCATGGGGCCTAAACTTTGTCTTATCCTGTTTCCCCCTTTTGAACCTGCATCATCCTGTGATATAAAATTTTTAACCTGGAAGACAATCTTTAATAGCCATCACTTCGCTGGAAGAGTTTCTGAGCTACAAGCATTGTCAGTAAAGCCTCCCATATGCTCTTTCACAGAGACGGAGTATCTCTACGAACAAATCCATCCTTTCTACCCAAAGTGTGTTCAGAATCTAATTTGAATCAATCCATAGATCTACCAGTCTTTTTTCCAAACTATGGCAACAAGGTAGAGTACATGCTGCACCAACTTGGTGTACATAGACAATTACGTTTCTACTTAAATAGAACAAAGGATTACAGAAAGTTTGACAAATATTTATATACTTCTCATCAAGAAGGGCCCTCCTGCATCAAAAGTCACTCTTTCAAAATGGTTATCAGATTGTGTTACCTTTACTTACAGATCTCAAAACAAAGAGTTTCCTGTCAAAGAAAGTAAAAGGTCATTCAGTGAGGGCCGTATCAACCTCTTCTGCCTTTCGGGCGAGACTTCCACTTGATACCATTTGTGCTGCAGCAACATGGGCAAGGCCTCATACCTTTATCACTTATTACAAAGTGGACTTGGCCTTCAGGAACAGGGCCTCCTTTGGGTCCACTTTTCTGAAGAATATTCTCCCTTGAGCCACCCAAGAAACATGGTGCTAGGGACGTTGTCCCAACCAGTTAAGAATGGAGCCGAATTAAGACAACATCACATAAAGAAATTACGTACTCACCATAACATTCCATGTGTGTTGTCCATCTTGCCTTCATTCTTACATCCCACCCTCCTTCCCCCAACGTTTAGCTCCTGGAGGACAGAGCGGTTTTCAGTTGGGAGTAATGGTTCTCCGACCTTCTTCATTGCTCCATAACTGTTATTACTTCTACTGGTGCCTATTATATCAGCAGACAAGATCTGAGGAGCCTTACTAGAGCATGATGGGATAGGCTTATAGCCACGAGCTAGTGGAAGACCTCGAGCTTTTGTGTAAGGCCAAGTCGAAACTGAGGATCAGTTCTGAACCCAACCAGTTAAGAATGAAAGTGAGATGGACAACACACATGGAACGTTATGGTGAGTACATAACTTCTTTTTTTAAATCGGACCATTTATCTCCCCATGTTCTTTCTTGAACCCCCAAACAGAGGAGAGAGAATCCTTCATACTTTACACTTCCACAGAGAGTTAAGATTTTACCTCGATTGGACTAAAGATTTTAATAAATCCAGCAAACTTTTTGTTTCCTTTGATGGAGAGAAAAGAAATGACAGCCGTATTTAAGCAAGTGATCTGATGTTGCTATTTTCATTTTTCCTCGCCCTGTGGGTCTTAGATCTGAGGACTCTGCCGCTTACAAAAGCTTAGTCTCCAAAGCTCAAGCTCCTCCCCTACCCGTAATGCCTCAGTTCCCCCCCCCCTGGTTACCTCAGATCTCGTTTGCCGCTCTTAGAAGCTCTTGAGCTTAGGTGAAAGAGAAAACGTTTTTTCGTCAGTCCTAAGTTAAGTGGGTCTTTCTTTTTTTAGTGTGCCCTTCTTACACTCTTCTGTACACTACCCTCTGACTCTGTATTCTATTAAAAAAAAAAAGAAGAAGCTTTAGTTTAGTTTGTCTTCGTTGCTTCTGCTGGCATGCTCTTGGTGGGAATTGCTGTTTTTCCGTTTCTTTTTCCTCCTTTCCTCTCTAAAGTTTTTGGGATGTCTTAGAAACCTTAAAGTTTCAAAAAATGCACTTCCTGTGGGCACAAAATTCCCTTATCTGATGCCCACAGGGAGTGTGTATATTGTCTTGGCCCTACTCACTTCACTTCCTGTACCATCTGCGAAGGCTTCCATCAAAGAGCACTGGCCAACAGAAGGAACAAGCTTATTTTGAAGGGCTTTTTACCACCTTCAGCCCCCGTCAGTAGGTTCTTCTTCAGGAGCTCAACCCCCTTCCAAAAAGCACTGAGAAGACAGGGAATGCAGAAACTGTTCCCTGGGGAAGTCTGCTTCCTTGTTTTTAGATGAGCCTCCGGCCAAGGCTCCTAAGGCATCAGATCCAAATAAGTCCTTACAATCCTCTCCTCACCCCAGCTCCTTTGCCTTCAGAGCTCCTTCCTCCTACCGCAGGTTCACCTTGTATTGAGAGGTCTCCGAAGATCTTGTCCAGACCACTTTCCAAAGCATCTTTTATCAGATCTGCCCACAGTGTTAGGAATCAGAAGTGGACAGATTGATGAGGCAGTTGTATCAGATGCAGATCCAGATGGGGGTTTTACCAGCCCCATCTCTTCCAAGGACCGTGGGCAAGCAGTTACCCTTTTAGATGTTTAGCTCCTTCTCCAGTCTGACCTGCTTCTTCGGAGCCCTCTGATCAGAATGCCCTGAGAGCTGCGATGTCAGAGCCAATAGTGGATCTCGATCGTGGTACCTTCTTTGACTTGTTCGGTCCTGACTGTGAAACCTTGCCATCAGCTCCGAGGGGTTGACCTCGACTCCGAAGTTTTCGGTGCCATCGCTTCCCCTTGGAGCATCAGCATTTTGGCAGCTCAGCCCCGGCTTCCTTCTCTGAGCGGAGGACTTGGGGAGTTCAATGATCCTCTGTCCTGGTAATTTTGTCTCTGGGAGGACAATCTTCAGCTTCTCTGGCCCATTCTGCTTTCGAGGTGGTGTAGACAGTCCTCTCCATGCCCAGGCGATCTCTTCTCCCACTCTTTTGGATCCACTTCTCACCCCTTGGAGACTGTTTCTGAGACCAAATCCACTGCCCCCCTCAGGACAGCTGGCCCAGCAAAGCCTGCAAGTACTTCCACCTTTTGAACCCCAGATCTCTTCTGACGTCTCTCAGTAGCACCCCACTGAGGAGATTCCCGAAAGAGGAGGTGCAAAAGGAAACATCTGGATTCCCCAGAGGAGTCCATCACCTGAAGACACTAATTTCAAGGAAGGGGAAGGGTCCCCCCAGAGCTCCATCTGAGGATGTTTCCTTTGGAGACATCTTGGAAATCCTGCGCCAAAGAGTTGATGGTCTTCCCAAAACCCTATCCTGGAGGAATCAACGTTCTTGGAGGCTTTCATATCTGGCCTGTCTACGTCTTGAGTGTTCTCCCCTGCTGATGCACTCGTTGATCTGGTAACAAGCAGGGCTTGGAAGGATCTGGACATGGTAGAACCTATACTCAAGCTTGCAGGCAAAATCCTTAGTGCTCCCCCGGCCCGACCCCATTGGACTAAGGGAATCCCGGTAGATGCCATGGTTGTTGCAGCAGCCACCAAGGAGGAGCTGACCCTAGAAAGCTCCTCTGTCCATCTCCCTAACAGTGTGTCTAGGGCCATGGACAAATTCGGTAAGGGAGTTTACACCTTGTCTACCCTCACATTATGAGCCTTAAACTACCTTTTCCATTTTACTAGGCTACAGAGGGATTTAATTGAAGAAAACTCTAGCTCTGTCCCAGAGTCCGTGTCTGATAAGGAAAGGAAATCCTTCTCTTCCAGATTGAACACTCTAGAGTCAATTTCCAATGCATCCATGAGGATAATCTCCCATGCAGCAGTGGGTACCTGAAGGCTGCCCGTTCTGTCATTGCCATTAAACGTCATGGCTGGATGCAGCTGTGTGACTTTGCAAAACCTTTCAAAGCGTCCTTCATTAGTACTCCTTTTGATGGATCGTCTTTGTTTGGGCCCACTGTTAGAGAGACGTTCCCATAGCGAGAAAGATAGAAGACCCTGTCTGCCATCAGAATCTGTTTTTCTACCTCCCAAAGATCCTTCTCTAGGAATCAGTGAGGGGGGGACTGTGGTTCAAGAAATCTCAGAGTCCTTTTCAGGAGTCCCAGGGAGAATATCCCCCCAGAGACAGAGGGAGAAACGGTTACAATTGTAGATGCCGCCCATGCAGCAGAGTAGGTCCGCAGAATCAAGGGTCTCAGGATTCTTTCTTGGACAGGTCCATTCAGCGCCCCTGAGGGGTTGTCCCGGCTGTCCTTTTCTGGAGGCAGTTAGGGGGCACTTATCCTTACACCCAGAAGTCAGGCTAGTCATCACAAATGATTGGTGGGTGCAAAGGATTGTATCCAATGTATACTTCATTCCCTTTTCAAAACTCCCTAAACCAAAGACTTCTCTCCCGGATGTTCCACCCAGTCAGAGAGAGGCAGAGATGTTTGAGATCTCAAAGCTGCTACAAAAAAAGAGTCGTGTGGAAAGTCCCACTAGATCGGATCAGGCATTCACTCAAGATTATTTTTAGTACCAGAAAAGACAGGGGACCTCAGGCCCATGTTGGATCTGACTTTCCTGAACAAGTCGGTAAAAAATACAAAGTTTAGGATAATCACAATCCAGTCCATTCCACTGCATTTAAAAATGGATGACTGGGTGTGCTCAGTGGACCTGAAGGATGCATACTACCACATCAAGATGGACAGGGGCTCCGAAAGGTACCTACACTTCAGGCTGGGAGCCAGTCATTATCAGTTCAGAGCGCTTCCCTTTGGTCTCACCACAGCCCCCAGGGTGTTCACCAAATGTATGACAGTAGTTGCAGCTCATCTGCCCCCATAACACTGTTACCAACAGCACACCTACACATGAGAATTCTGCAGTGGACCTTAACAGTACAGTGGTCACTACTTCAACACCCCCTCAACTATCCGATCAAGCTATCACAAGTGTGCAAGAATTCTCTCTTCTGATGGCTTCACTCTCTGGAAGTTCTTCAAGGATGCCCCTTTGTTCTTCCTCCCCCAAGCACCACATTGACCACTGATGCCTATCAGGTGGTGTGGGGTGGGCACTTCCTGGGTTGGACGGTCCAAGGCATGTGGACGTCACAAGAGACCAAATTGCATCTCAGTGTCCTGGAGAAGAGAGCAGTCCTTTTAGCATCATAGGCATTTCACAGCTTCCTTCCTCCAGGGATATTGTGATGCAAACAGACAGTATGTCAGTGGTCTGGTACATCAACAAACAAGGAGGAACCACATCCTCTGTGCCGAGAAGCAATGAGAGTGTGGCAGTGGGCTATCTCTACCAACTGCTTGATGATTGCAATGCACATTCCAGAGGAGTGCAACATTTGGGCAGACAGGCTCAGCAGAGTCTTACTGCTGCCTCATGAGTGATCCCTTAATCAGTCAGCAGCAAACACGATAGTCTACTAATGGGGTCATCCTTCCTGCATTCTCTCTGCATCCTCCCACAACAAGAAGTGCAGCAGGTTCTTCATCTTGATCCCCCCTCAGGGACAGTCAACCAGGGATGCTATGGTCTATGCTTGGCCTCCTGGCTTACTTTATGCCTTTCTTTCTCTACCCTTGATCCTCAAGTTTCTTCAGAAAGTGTTAAGATTGAAAATGGAGGCCCCCTTTTGGCCTCGGCAAATCTGGTTGACCTTATTTTGGTCTCTTCTGATTTGCCCTCTGTGGGTGCTCAAACCTCGTCCAGATATACTATCCCATCCATCAGGGCAAATTTGTCCTGATCTTTCAGGTCTGAAACTAACTAAATGGTTTCTCTAATTCCAATGACTGCTAGATCTGCCAGGCTTTCATCCCCAGTCTGAAACATTCTGATCTCCTCCCACAAATCTTTGACTAGAAGAATTTACAAGAGGAAATGGATTTTCTATTTGGGCTAAACAGTAGAAATTAGATCCTTTTATTGCTCCTGTGCCAGCAGTCCTATATTTTCTTGCTTATATTTTCTATGAGGGGGCTAGTCATTCCACTGTCAAAGTACAATTGGCAGCCATTTTGAATTTTCATATGTGGAAAAATTGCATCATTTTTGGCTGCATCAAAGTTGAGCAAGGCTTTTCTAAGAGGGACTTTCCTTCTTTGCCCTCCTATCAAAGATCCAGCACCTCCTTAGAATCTGACTATGATTTTTACAGGCTCTGGATGTTCTTAGTGTTTCACTGTTGCAGTCATTACATTTGGGTAATCCTGCTGGCAGGTTGCCCTCAGTCGGCCTGAATTCCAAAGTCCTGGGTCCTGCGGCGGCTGCTGTCGCACCTTCCCTGACATCAGGTCGTCAGGGGTATAAAAGAAGCAGCGATGCCATTTTCTTTAGTCTTTCTTGCCGTGCGGTGCCCAAAGCAGAAGCAGTTTGCAAGTGCCGGTCGGCCGACTCCTGAGATTTTCGTGTTTGCGTTTCAGATCCGAAGTCTTCAATAAAGCTAAGTACCCTGTTGAGGAAACCTTTTTTCTTGCTCCAGACCGATGTCAGAAAAAGTAAATTTTATTTCTTGTGGAAAGCAAATACCTCATAAGGACTTTCATTCTTACTGTATTCCTTGCCTAGGCCCTGATCACAACATTTCTGGTTGTCGATTTTGTGCTAGATTTAACCAACGCACTATTAAGCATCTGTATGATTTTGTTTTAAACTATTTTGGATGCCAGTTTAATTATCCAGAAATGTCATCAGATAGCCATCCAACTACCGGAGTTCACAAAAAACACAAAGAAAGGGAAAGAGATAGACAACCGAGGCCCAAAACTGACGACGAAGCTTCCCCTAAGCCGTTCGCCGGTTCTCAGTGAGGTGCTTTTGCAGCCCCTGACACCTGCTACTTGCAGGCTGCTACCGACTCCCACGTGGAGTCAGCCATGCCTCTGGAAACTCATTGGAGCCTCGGATACTATTCCTTCATATGGGTCCGGAGCCGCTGAGCAGGCACCGACTTCTGAGGGTGTATTCAGACCTAAACATCTTTACATTAAACTGACTTCAGCTTCAAAGGCAAAGACTAAAGCACCTTCTAAAGCAAAGAAACAAACTCAAGAGTCACGTGGACAGGCCTCTATGCCCAAAAAACAGATGCTCAAAATGGCCGAAGACTTGATTACCTTGATCAGGGGTTCCCATCCCCCTCCTAAGAGGCCTAGGCAAGAGACTGACTATGAATCTTCAGATCGGGTTTCCATTTCTTCTGATTCCTCTTCTGATCAGGAATATTCTCTTCCCCCCTATGAGGATTCTGATGCTGAAGAATCTGTACCTTCAGCTTCTCCTCCAGAGGACTATTCTTTTGGGGAAACCTTGCATACCATGAGGGAGCATTTCCACTGGGAGAGCCAAGATTTTTCAGAATCTAAAAAGAGGCTCAGGGATTTCCTTTTACTACATCAACACAGGCCACTAGCCATTCTACCAGTGTTAGACATTGTAGATGATGTGTTTTCGGAGTCTAATCTTAACCCTTACTCCTTACCTCCAGCTCCTGTTAAGCATGACAGATATTACAGGGTTCCTGACTCTCATAAATTCCTATTTAAAAAACCTGCTGTAGACCCAGAAACTATTTCACAGGGTCCCAAAGGAGTTGAGGCTTCTGCTGCAGAAAAACCTACCACTTATGACAGAGATTCTAGGGCACTGGATAGATGGGGAAAAAAGGTTTACACGTCTGCTACCTTGGCTATAAGGGCCTTAAACTGTCAGTTTCATATGCTCAAATATCAGCAACATGTCATGGCATTGCTTAAACATAAAATGTTGTTAAACTCTGAATGTGCAGAAAACAAGGAAATGCAGGATTTATTGCATGCAGCTGAACAAGTTGGAAAGCATACTTTGCAATGTGGTTTTGATTCTTTGGAGGCCTCCTGCAGGGCCGCAGTTATGGGTTCTGTAATTAGAAGGCATGCTTGGTTAAAGGAACAAAATCTGCCTGATCATGTCAAAGTAAAATTATTAGATGCACCTTTACAGCATGATGCATTGTTTGGTGTTAAGGCAGAAGAGGTGTTAAAGAAAATGGAGGACAAAGCTAAATCTATGGAAACTGTCAAAGATTTTTTACAAGTGCAGCCACCTAGGTTTAGTAGACACTAGCCTACAAAAAATTGGTCCTTTCCAGTGTCAGACAGACCTCAAAGGGGCAGATCCAGATGCCCAAGAGGCAGATCCCAGGCGCAAGGTTCATACTGGTCAAAGCAATGGGGTGCTTCTACCTCCAAAGTTGGAGAAGATAAATCACAACCATACAGGAAACAGTCCCAGTGACTTCCCCCTGCTTGCACCAAGCACTTATCTCCTGGCAGCACCCTTAGGGGGAAAATTAGCACTTTTTTCTCAAAATTGACACATTATAACCCAAGACAAGTGGGTTCTTAATATCGTGTTACAAGGCTACAAGTTCCATTTCCATACTCTGCCAAAGGCAAACGGCTGGCCAGATTTGCCAAAAAATCTATGGGCAGAGGCACAGAAACAAGTCTCATCCCTCATGGACATGGGGACCATTCAACAAGTACCAGAGCAAGAGCAGGGACAAGGATTTTACTCAAGACTGTTCTTGGTACCCAGAAAGGACAAGGCCTGGAGACCAATACTGGACCTATCTATTCTGAACACATTCCTGGATATACCAAAATTCAAGATGTTGACTTTGCAGCAGCTTCTGCCCATGCTGGGCAAGAACGCTTGGCTTGTGACTTTATACCTAAAAGAGGCATACCTGCATGTCCCAATCGGACAATTATGCAGAAGATACCTCAGATTCAAGGCTGGCTCAATGCATTACCAATTCTCTGCACTGCCCTTTGGCTTATCTGCTGCGCCCAGGGTCTTTACAAAGTGCCTGGCATCAGTAATTGCATTCCGCAGACAGAGAGGAATACAAATATATCCTTACTTGGACGACTGTCTAATTCAAGCAGAGAACAAGGACATTCTTCTACAGCATCTGGCATTTGTGAAAAGACTTCTAACATGCCTAGGGAACACAGTCAATGAAAAGAAATCAAAACTAGTACCCTCGCAAGAGATAATATTCCTGGGTGCAAGCTTAAATACAACTGCCCAGATGGCTTACCTCACGCCAGACAAACAAAGGCAACTGACTCCCTATTCCAAATGTTGGCAACAAAGGCCCAGTTATCTGCAAGAAAAATTCTGCAGGCTTTGGTCTTCATGGCATCCTGCATCCTACTAATTCCATATGCAAGACTGCATATGAGGAAACTTCAGTGGTACCTAAAAAGTGTTTGAACTCAACATTGCCACAGCCTGGAAACAATGATTACTCTCATTCCCTGCCTGCAACAGGAGTTTCGATGGTGGGCAAAGGCTTGTCACCAAAACAAGGGACAGCCATTCACATTACCCCCAGCCACGCAGACACTAACAAAGGATGCATCAGATTATGCCTGGGGGGCCCCCGTGGCAGGAAGATGCATTCAGGGCACATGGTCCTCAAACCAAATGCATTTGCATATCAATAAAAAAGAGATGCTAGCTGTTCAAAATACCCTGGCAGCCTTCAAGGATCTACTTCATCCGGGACAACTACTGATAAAGACAGACAACACCAAGGTCGTGTGGTATATAAACAAGCAGGGGGACACACATTCTTACTCCCTTTGCAGACTAGCCATGACTTTGTGGGACACAGCATTGACTTACCAAGTACATCTGCAGGCACAATTCCTGCCAGGAAGGGAAAATACTCTGGCAGATGAACTAAGCAGAAACCTCATGGATCCCTATGAGTGGCAGCTGGATCCACAAGTCTTCAGCATGATAACAAGGAAATGGGGATGCCCGGACATAGATCTATTTGCCTCCCCTCACAACTACCCACTAAAAAGATTCTGCACAAGGACTCATCACAGACAAGCATGGAAAGTGGACGCCCCATCTTTCAGCTGGAAAAACCTGTCAGTATATACCTTTCCCCCACTGCCTTCCCTCCCCAAGGTACTCCTAAAGGTCAGACAGGAGAAGCCAAAGATGATACTGATTGCCCCAGACTGGCCCCGCCAGTACTGGTATCCAGTCCTAAGGAACTTGTCTCGGTGCCCAGCTTGGACCTTCCCTCAAATACCTCATCTACTGTCCAGCAAAACAATCAGATCCTACACAGCCACCTCAGGACTTTAAACCTGGCAGCATGGCGGATAATGTAGTTATACAAAATACACCTCTCAGTAAAGCTGTGATGGATGTCATTTTGGAAGCCAGAAGGCCTAGTACTAGAAAATCTTATGCTGGAAAATGGAAGAGATTCTGTGCTTGGAACCAGGCACAAGGAACTGATACAGCTGTGCCAAATATTCCTCAAATTTTGCAATACTTAACTGAGATGCTGGACAAAGGACTATCTTTTTCATCTATTAAAATTCATGCCTGTACCATTTTGGCTCATTACAATACAGAGCCACCAATCTTTTCTCATCCCTTATTAAAGCAGTACCTCAGAGGAGCCAAAAATTTAAGGCCTTCAAGGAGATCACCAATGCCTGCATGGGACCTCATCTATGTCTTGGAAAAACTCACCCTGCCTCCTTTTGAGCCAGTTGCTACTGCTGATATAAAAATTTTATCTTGGAAAACAGCTCTGCTCCTAGAAATAACTTCTGCAAGACGTGTTTCAGAGCTACAGGCACTCATGGCTGTGGAACCTTTTATCATGTTTTATCCAGGCAGGGTCTCTCTGAGGAGAAACCCAACATTTATGCCTAAGGTGGTGTCCAGTGTGGCTCTTAACCAAACTAGTCATCTGCCAACTTTTTATCCAAATCCACAGAACATGGGGGAGAGAATTCTGCATTCTTTGGACGTACACAGACAGCTTAGATTCTACTTGGACAGAACCAAAGTTTTCAGAAAGACAGAGCAATTACTAGTGACATATGGTGCAGGATCACAAGGAAAGGCTATCTCAAAGCAGACTATTTCAAAGTGGATAGGCCACTGCATTCATTTCTGCTATTTACACCATGGCAAGCCAGTGCCTAAGGGCATTAGGCCACATTCAGCCAGAGCTGCGGCCACTTCAGCAGCCTTTCTCAGGGGAGTACCAACTAAGGACATTTTAGAGGCTGCTACTTGGAGTTCAGTGCACACCTTTACAAAGCACTATCATCTGCCACTCTACTCTAAATCCAGGGCAGGCTTTGCCACTGCAGTTCTGCAGGGCCTCATAGCCGCTCCTAATGCTGTTTAGCTCCAGCCTCCCAACCATAGCTTTGGGACTCTGCCCAAATGTAATGACTGCAGCAGTGAAACACGAAGAACATAGTACAGTTGTGTACACTTAGTGTATTCACTGTTGCAGTCCAAGTCACCCACCCGCCATCCCCCTTTCTTCTGATGGAACCTATCTTTCCTTCTCTAATTTATACAACCTATGTGGTGTGTTTGCTTGTAGATGAAGGTAAAGTTTATATTGGTGCATGTATTTATATGTATATATATATCTCTGTGTGTGTGTGTGTGTGTGTGTGTATATATATATATATATATATATATATATATATATATATATATATATAATAATATAAAAGCTGCCCTTTTAGGGGGCACCTGACATCTGGGGCAAGAAAAACTAAAGAAAATGGCGTTGGCTGCTTCTTTTATACCCCTGACGTCTGGGAAGGGGTGACAGCAGCCGACGCAGGACCCAGGACTTTGGAATTCAGGCCGACTGAGGGCAACCTACCAGCACGTTTACCCAAATGTAATGACTGCAACAGTGAATACACTCCAACATCTACATTTATGGTAAGTGTACACAACTGTACTTTCTTCCTCCCTTTGAACCCTCCGCCAGGATTTGAAATTCTTATCCTGGAAGACAGTTTTTCTGGTGGCCTTCACTTCTTCTGCAAGAAGAGTGTCTGAACTGCAAGCTCTGTCCTCTAAATACCCGTACTTAATTTTTCACAGGGACAGAGTGACATTACGGACTAATCCAGCTTTTCTTCCCAAAGTTGTGACTGAGAACAATATAAACCAATCTGTTTACTTACCGGTATTTATTCCTCTTTTCCTAAACAAGGGAGAATATGCTCTCCATCAGCTGGATATTCACAGTTACATTTTTGTCTACACAGAACTAAATTTTTCAGGAAATCTGACCAGCTTGTCATATTGGATTCAAAAAAGGGTAAACCAGTTGCCAAGACCTTCTTAGTTGAATGGTTAAGGGATTGCATTTAGTTTGTTTGTGAATCCAAGGGTGTTCCTCTACCTCAGAGTCAAAGCTCACTCTACTAGATCTATGGCAACTTCCCAAGCTTTTTGAGCTAAAGTTTCAATTGATATTTGTTTAGCTGCCTCGTGGTCTAATTCTGACACCTTCATTTCCCACTACAAACTGGACACTGTGTCCAGAAATAAAGCTGCTTTTTGGTACTGCAGTGCTCTGGAATATCCTTCCGTGAAGGCCAACCAAGGTTGTAGCTGGGGACTCTGTCCCACAGGTCGAGGAAGAATGAAAATGGCATCAGATAAAGAAGTTTATTTATTTATTTTTTTCAAACACCTTTATTGAAGTATCACCTGTGACATAGGTCAATTTCCATTCATGTAAAAGTAATCACGCTATGATTAACATAACAAGCAATGTTAAGTTGTCATTCTCGCCTTCATTCTTGCTGGATGGGTTCGGAGCTGATCCTCGGCTCCGGCTCGGCCTATACTATAGCTTGAGAGCTATTTTCTACCGGCTCGAGGCAGCCCTATATCCCACAATGCCATGCGTTAACTCCCCAGATCTCGTTTGCCACTTCGCTGCGAGGTTGCCTGTTTTTGCCGGCTCAGGTCAGTAAAATGGAGGCAGTCGGGGGAAGATTATCTCTGTACCCTGAAGCCTGGCAATCCCTCTCTCAAGACAAATGGGTACAGTTGATTATATCAGAGGGTTACAAAATCCCCTTCATTTACCCTCCAAACCAATTGCCAAGACCCCTCCCAGACGTACCACCCAGACAAAGGGGTCCGGCACAGCTGGAAATAGAAAAGCTGTTAAAAAAAAAAAAAAAAAAGAGTCATCCAGGCTGTCCCAGCAGACCAGCTAGGATCCGGAATCTACTCCAGGTTCTTTTTGGTACCAAAAAAGACAGGAGACTGGAGAACCATTTTGGATCTCAGCAGACTGAACAAATCTGTACAGAAGACAAAATTTCGGATGGTAACGCTGCAGTCCATTCTGCCCTTTTTGGGCAGAGACAACTGGATGTGCTCGTTAGACCTGCAGGACGCATACTATCACATAAAGATAAACAGGCACTCCAGGAGGTTTCTCCGCTTTCGGCTGGGAGCCAGTCATTACCAATTCAGGGCCCTGCCCTTTGGTCTCACCACAGCCCCCCGGGTGTTCACCAAATGTTTGGCAGTGGTCACGGCTCACCTGAGACGAAAAGGATTCCAGATGTTTCCATATTTGGACGACTGGCTCATCACCACTACCACCAAGCAGCATCTTATCATAACCAGGGATTACACCATTCACATTTGCAACAGGTTAGGTATTTCCATACATTTTGCAAAATCCTTCTTGTCACCTTGTCAATGTATAAACTTCATAGGCGCCGTGTTAAACACCACAGAAATGTCTGCAACTTTAACACCTCAGAGAGTGATAGATATATGGCAGAATGTCCACCTTCTGATTCAGTCCAACAAAGTTCAAGCCAAGTTAGTACTGAAAACATCGGGCCTCATGGCAGTGGCGATTCCCCTTCTTCCCTTAGCCTGCTTCCATATGAGAATTCTTCAGTGGATGCTTTTCTCTCAGTGGTCCTACCAACAACTTCCTATGACACACAACATATTGATAACCCTGACTTGCAAGAAACACCTCGCCTGGTGGATAGTCTCTCCTCAACTTCTTCAGGGCAGACCCTTTGTTATTCCCCCTCCAATTGCCACGGTGACAACGGATGCCTCCCTGATCGGGTGGGGGGGCATTATCAGGGCAGGACTGTCCAGGGCATGTGGCAACAATTAGAATGCCACCTGCACATAAATGTCCTAGAGATGAGAGCAGTGGTTTTATCGTTGCGAGCCCTTCAGGACTCTCTTCCCACGGGCACTATAGCAGTTCAAACGGACAATATGTCCGTAGTGTGGTACATAAACAAGCAGGGCGGAACAAAATCCTACCCCCTATGTCGAGAAGCACTCCGACTTTGGCAGTGGGCGATCTCCTCTCAACGGTTTCTGATAGCAACGCACATCCCTGGGAGATCCAACGTCATAGCGGACAGATTGAGCAGAACAATTCTCATGCCTCACGAGTGGTCTCTAAATCAAGCGGTACTAGAGAGAATTTTCCAGAAGTGGGGCCAGCCTTGCTGCGACCTTTTTGCAACACCTCAAAACAGCAAGTGCCTCAACTACTTCACTCTCTTCCCCCTACCAGGCCACCCCCCCCAGAGATGCTCTAGTCCACGATTGGCCTCGGGGTCTTCTATACGCTTTTCCCCCTTTTCCGTTGATTCCAAAGTTAATTCAGAAAGCAACCGCATTGAGATCCAAAATGATCCTCATTGCTCCTTACTGGCCTCGACAAGTATGGTTTCCGTTCCTGCACCGATACCTTCGGGAACAGCCCTGGTATCTGGAACCATTTCCAGATCTTTTGACCCATCTGACGGGCAAGCTGCACCTGTCTCTTCAGTCCCTCAACCTCACAGCTTGGTTGCTTCACTTCCAACCATAGCCAGGCTTCCCCTCATTTCTCTTCCTGTCCGTGACATTATTCTTGCCTCCCATAAGTCTAATACCAGGAAGACTTATGCGAGCAAATGGAAGCGTTTTTCCATTTGGGCACAAGCTAGGTCCTTAGACCCTTTTAATGCTCCAATTCACAAAGTTCTTGATTTTCTGGCAGAGCTTTTTCATGCAGGTTCATCGGCAGCCACTATCAGAGTTCAACTAGCGGCCATTGCCAATTTCCATGTAGGACTTTCGGAAACCAGTATTATGTCTCATAAACTCTGCAAAGCCTTCCTCAAGGGCATTTTCTTACTCAGACCTCTCATTAAGGATCCTCCTCCACAATGGGACCTGAATTTAGTGTTATCTTCACTAATTCTTCCTCCCTTTGAGCCTGCAGCTTCTTGTTCTCTCAAGCTCCTCTCTTGGAAGACTCTGTTTCTAGTGGCTATAACTTCTGCCAGCAGAGTGTCGGAGCTTCAAGCCTTGTCCACCCGTTCCCCTTATTTGGTCTTTCATAAAGACAGAGTAGCTCTCAGAACAAACCCTTCCTTTCTACCTAAAGTTTCTTCTGAATCAAATCTGAATCACACTATTCACTTGCCAGTTTTCTTCCCAAATTATTCAAACCAGGCTGAACAGAAACTACATTCCTTGGATGTTCATCGCCAATTGCGGTATTATCTAGACAGAACAAAACAATTCAGGAAGTCAGAACAACTCTTCCTTTCTTATGCTGACGGGAGGAAAGGACTTCCAGTTTCAAAGGTAACCCTTTCCAGATGGTTAGCTTCCATCATTACCTTTGTCTACGAGTTGAGACATAAACAACTTCCTTCAAAACCTAAGGCTCATTCATCCAGGGCGCTATTGACTTCAACAGCCTTTCAAGCAAGGTTACCTTTCGATGCCATTTGTGCAGCAGTTACTTGGGCTTCTCAACATAACTTTATTACCCATTACAAACTGGATATAGCCTCCAGAAATAGAGCTGACTTTGGTTGCACTGTACTCAGGAGTCTGTTCCGTTGAGTCACCCAGGACCAAGGTGCTAGGGACGCTGTCCCATCCAGCAAGAATGAAGGCGAGAATGACAACTTAACATTAAGAAGTTATGTACCTACCATAACGTTCCATGTTAGTTGTCTTCTTCTCGCCTTCTTTCTTGCGTCCCTCCCTCCTGCCCCTTAGCCAAGACAGACTTGAAGGTTCTGAGATCCTTCTATTTCATGATGTTGCCCCTTTTTGCAGGGTTCCCATATCATGACTACTATTGCCAGGGAGACTGTTTATATTTATATATATATATATATATATATATATATATATATATATATATATATATATATATATATATATATATACACACATTGTTTTTTTGTTGGTAACAAAAAATTCTATGCTATGTGTTAGGTGCCAAACGAGATCTGGGGAGTTAGCGCATGGTATTGTGGGATATAGGGCTGCCTCGAGCCTGTAAAAAATATAGTATAGGCCGAGTCGGAGCCAAGGATCAGCTCCGAACCCATCCAGCAAGAAAGAAGGCGAGAAGAAGACAACTAACATGGAACGTTATGGGTAGGTACATAACTTCTTATTATATTTCACATATATTGCTATATATCATATAAACTAAGCAACATTGGATAAATTATTCAGTTCCTGCCTATTTTTTTTTTACACAAGAAACATCTTTATTAAACCATCACTTACTACACAGGCAGTCATTTGTTTATATAAATGAAAACAAACCATACCTAGTTGCAGGTATTGTATATCACAAACCATACTGACACACACACAGTTGCAAACATTGTACATCACTCGTAATCTACCCAATCTTTTTCAGTCAAACATTACATAGCTCATTTAAGTCTTGCCACCTTTTAAACCTCATTCCTCCCTTGTATGTATTGTTCTCCCAGTTCCCATTTTATTTCTTATGTGGTTTGCTCCTACCCTTTTCTAAAGATCTCAGTTCCAGTTGTTTTCTCTGTTACTATATTCACTGCTTCTAGTATAGTTGGTTTAGATTTTGATTTCCATTTTCTAGTAATTGCGTTCTTGGCAGCCACCATCATTAGACACAGCATGGCCTTACCATGTCTAAGCAATTCCGATTCTGTATCGTAGCTCAAAAAAAATCATCTCCCTCATCAGACCAATCTGCCCACCCAGCATCTCTGACAGTGCATCTCACAGGGAAACCTTAGTCTGCCAACTCACCACGCTCCCAGAAAATGTTATCAGTTATCTCTTTCTTCCACGTCACACCACCAACATTTGCTGTCTACCTGAGGAATAATTCTCTGGAGTCTGCTTGGGGTGTAGAAGCATCTATGCAAACATTTCCAGGCAAAAATCCTAAATCTTCTAGATTTTATTGCATATTTGGGAGGCATACTTATATCCTCCCATTGTTTCTTTGTGAATTGTTTATCCAGTTTCTCTTCCCAATCCTTTCTAACCTCCTCTGATTGATTCTTATAGTTGTCATGCAATATTTTATATGCTCTACTAATTTTTCCTTTTTTATTGTCGGCTTCTGTTCTAGATTCTACCAAAAAGTCTTTACCAGTGTTGGTCTTTCATTTAGGGACCCCCCCCATTTTTTTCTCTTTTGGCATTTTTATGCAAAGACTGACATATAGTGCATGAGGAAACTGCCCCTGGGCTTTGCCGACTGGCTAGATATTAGATGCCATTGGTAGGATACATCCTATGTAGTTTATAGCTTCCAATAGCGATCTATTCAAACATTTTATGGTAAGTTAATTTGCACATCTGTATTTTCTAGTGTAGTAGAATCATCCTTTTTCTTATTTTGCATGAGAATATTTCACTTTTCAGGAAGCTGTACAGTTTTATTTTCACTTGAGTATAAAGGTTAATGAGGTTTTACTTAAACTTGGCAGGTGAGAGAGCTATAGAAAAGCTTCCATTGTTAATTATAGTTGTTTGAGATTTCTGTTAAAGTATATTGGTCATGTTCTCAGGTAGGTACAGGTGACAAACCTTTAACGTTGGATTATAACCTTACTGTATACAGAACAAAATTATTCAGTTTCTGAAACAGAAAATATACAGTTTTTTTATTTTATTTTGTTAGTAAGGATGGACCCCTAGATTTTTTTTTTAATCAGAGATGAAAATGCATGTCATGACATCCTAAAAGACCAAACCCTCAATTCCTCACTTCCAAAAGTAATGTGCAGATCATTGCATTTTCAATGTTAATGCATCAGTTGTAGTTTCTTCCAGTAAGGTCAGTTTGTCAACTATTTCTTGCAGGTGAAACACCTTGCATTGAAAATTAACAGTGATTATATAGTATTAACCAAAATGTAAATATGCATCTCCTCCTCTAAATAAGTAACTTGTCTCTTGTTACCCATAATGCATTGCATTCATATGTAACCTGTCATGACATCATTTTGTGAGTGGGTTTTAAAAACACTGAGCAGATAGTGTCACTAAAAAAAATCAAGCAGCACTCTGTTAACTTAATTTCTTGCAAACAATTTGCAACTGTAAAATGAGTAATATAATTGGAAATGAAAGTAATTGTAAAACAAACATGCTTCTGAAAGTGATCAGTACATTTTAATGAGAAAAAGACCAGAACGCTTCAGGTGAATGATATACAGTTTGATTGCAAACTTTACTGTTAACCTGAGAAATTTGAGTTTTCAGATAACTAGTTAGGTAAAAGGCGCTCCGGCATTGGGTTGTTTGACGGTAGCAGGCAGGATGGTACACTGCTTGTAAACTGGGATAAGGTGACTTGGTTTAAGTGAATGGGTTGTATTATCCATTGATGACGCAGTTGATTATGATTGCATACTTTTGAAATTACTAGGTATATGCAAGTGGTGTGTGGAATTAGTGATGTCTGTTAGTTTGGAAGGTAACCAGAATGTAAGGACTGTTTGATAAAATGTTAATATTAATATGTAGATAGGTCACTGTTGTACAAGATTCTTCTTTTTAAACATGTTAAGCTTAAATTCAGTCATTCCAAGTGAATGTGTGTTAAAACTGGTTTAAGTATGATGTTGGCTGGATATTGTTAGAGATTTCTCTTATTTTTTTTTTGAGATACATAATAAAATAATAAAAAAAAATCATTGCTTCTAAGAGCATTGTCTTCCTTGGAAAACTGCATGTTTTCACAAATATTTGTTTGTACACCAGTCATCTCTTATAGATGCAAGTAGTGACAACAGTTCCTGATTTCCTCATACGTACATATATCTTTATCAGTCTTTATTGTTAATTTTTCTGGGTCAGATCACTAATATGCCCTTATGGCCTCTCCCACCCACATAGAAAACAAGTTATATGTTCAGTACTATAGCTCATCTCACTCTCTATACAAGAGCCATGACATGACCTGTCTGCTCTTTTTAAATAACTTTGTCTGAGTGACATTTCTGGTTTTAATAAGTTATTGTTAACTTAGATAATAGTGATTTAAAGATAAGAGTGCATTTCAGGTTCAACTTAGATAGTACTGATTTAAAAATAAGAGTGTGTTTCTGGTTCTTCTTTTGCAGGCCATCCCTTCCAGCACATAATTGAACCACTTCCTGAAAAGAGTCATCAGAAGTTCTTCAATGTCTCAAAACTTGGAGAGCCTAAATATGGTAAGATAGACATGTTGGCATAAGTGAGAAATTATTTTATTTCAAGATAGACATGTTGGCTTAAGTAAGAAATTATTTTAAGAGTACTGTATTATTTTGAGGCTTTTAAATCACAGACAGTATACTAGAAATGTGGGATGTGTTGGACCTTGCATGAAGATGCCTACAATGAAGGGCATTAAGTGTGACTATAAGAAGACAGCTTAATGAAAAAGTTTTGTATATTCATTCCTACCATGTGTTCCAATCACTGTTCAGCTGCATTGTACTTGTGTAATTGTTTAACTTTCTTTCTTGTACCTTTTTCAGTACTGTTGTTTTCTACCTGTCACGGGTGTATATCTAAACATCGAACGCTGAAATGTTTGAATACCAAAACCTCGAACTTGAAAGATCGAAGACTGAAAATATCGAAGACGCGGAACATCGAATTCTTTCCCAGGGAAAGAATTTGGTGGGCCGTTTCCATGGCTTTGCTATTTCCTCCACTGTGGTGTGATCTCATAGTTGGTATATTTAAGTAGGGGGGGGGGGCAAAGCCCCCACATTAGAAATAGTTTGTAGTGTTCGTGTGTTTCGTGTTTTGTACTGGAACAGTGATTTTTTTATCTTTGTTCTCAGTCTTCGAGGTTTTCAGCTTTCGGGTTTTGGGTTCGATGTAACATTCAAAGCTACAACACTTTGATGTTATGATATAGACCCCCTATCACACAGCTTAAACATCCTGTTCCAGTAATCTCCCATTTTCTTTCTTGCTTTGATTTTAGTCTACAGGCAGTCCCCGGGTTATGGTCATCTGACATGCAGACAACCCTATAAAAATGTGTAAAGTTATCTTAACTTAAAGTAAAGAATTCTGTTCTACTTTCCTTCTCCCCATGTTCACCATTCGTGAAGCTGCTCGAACTTCAGCAGTTGCTTCCACCTTCTTGGAGAACAGGAGATCTGACAGGTTAAAAGATCACTGTGTTGGTGATCTGATTGGTCAAGACTGCTGGCTTGTACAGTATATAGTATTGAAGCAGTTACTGTACTGTACAGTAGAATGGGCAAATGATATTGTGGCTCACTAGGGTCTAGGTGACTGTAGGAGGTCTGAAAGTTCAGGAAATAGCGAAAAACATTCGTGTGTGTTGCCTGTAGTACAGAAATGTGAAGTGAGGCTTACAAAGAGATAAGTTTAACATTTTTTTGAACATTCTACTGTACTGTATTGTATTGCATTTTTACATACTATTATTTGTATAAAACAAGGGAATGCCAGGAAAATACTGCTCTGAATCAGCTGAATTGAAA
Organism: Protopterus annectens; assembly: GCF_019279795.1. Classification (NCBI taxonomy): domain Eukaryota; kingdom Metazoa; phylum Chordata; order Ceratodontiformes; family Protopteridae; genus Protopterus; species Protopterus annectens. Next base: position 1,206,595,692 of record NC_056739.1, on the reverse strand, counting down.
TGTTAATTTAGACAGCGGTAGTATTGACCAGTCAGACCTGACAAGTGCCTGACTGCAGACTGTAATACTATACTGTGTGTGTGTCCTGTGGAGCTCCACTTTAGTACTCTACTGTACTACATCTGGACACTTCTCTGAACTTCCGTGTTGGTGACGTCTCGACCCATGCCTCCAAAATGTAAATCCGATGGACGTGCTGGTGATGTACCAAAGAAAAGGAAAGCAATCACCCTGGAAAATAAAGTGGACAAAGTAGAGATGCAAGAGAGGTGAAGCACCATCTGTCATTGGAAAGGCATTTGGCTATAGCCAGTCAACGATTGTAACGATTTTAAAAGACAAAGCAAGAATAATGAATCATGTGAAAGGCCATGCCCCAACGAAAGCTATGATTATTACAAAGCAATGCAGTGGTTTAATTCTTGAGATGGAAGGGCTATTGCTAATTTGGATCGAAGAACAAAATCAGAGGAATATCCCCATTAGCCTTTCATTAGTGCAAGAAAAGACCTGAAGCCTTTTCAATGATTTAATAGCTGCGCGAGCAGCACATACAAGCGGGTGTGGTGAACAATTTTTTGTGAGTAGGAGATGGATCCTTCACTTTAAAATGAGGGATAATTTACATATTATAACTCAAGGTGAAGTGGTGATTGCAGATGTAAGTGCTGCAAGGGATTTTCCTGAAATGTTGGAAAAAATTATTGAAGTGGGAGGTTATTTTGCCAGCCCAAATATTTAATGTAGATGAGACTGGCTTATTTTGGAAGAAAATACCTGAAAGGGCCTACATTTCAAAAGAGGAAAAAAGTGCAGCAGGGCATAAGGCAGCAAAAGATAGGCTAATGTTATTGTTTGGGGGTAACGTTTCAGGTGATTTTAAGTTGAAGCCTTTGCCAGTGTATTGCTGCTTAAGTTTGCGGGCACTACAGCATGTCATTAAGGCATCTCTTCTGTTATTTGGAAGTCAGATGCAAAGGCTTGGGTTACAACTGCCCTCTTTAAAGGTTGAAAACCAAAAAAATTCACTGCGAGTCACCAATGAGAGGATCGATGTTGTTTAATGTAGAATCCACAGCGTGACAACAGCAAGACACAGCAATTAAACGCTTGTAGTTGCATATAGCGTTTTTGTATTCCTTCATCAGAATGAAGTAGCTTATGCTTCTCACTGCCTTATATACCAGAGGCAATTAATAAACTAATTGAAAATTGGTTTGATTGGATTCTAACCATCAAGGTTTAAAACATAATAAAGTCTCAATGTTTAATAACCAGAATACAATAAAGATAAGTTAAAAACAGTTTAAAAACTTCCATAAAACAATAGTCCAAAATAATGTCATAAAGACATTATGCTAATAATTATAAAATATATTAATGTGTATGTAAAGCTGAACTACAAGGTATAAACCCTTTGGTTGTGAAAATCACAATTTTGCCTGTCTTTATTTAAGGACTGGTTTTAAATATTTCAGTATTTTTTCACAGGTAGATAAGAATTGTAACATAAACATTTCCAGGAAACAGGGGAAGTTAGAGAGGGACTTGCAAGAATATCAAGATGGTGTTTCTTACCCCAAACCCAGACACTTTCAGTTATACAAACAGGTTGAAACACATGACATAGATCAAGCAAATACCAGTCAAGAGTTTCATGAAATGGTTCAACCAGAAGCTAATAATATTAGGCCTGAACAGGAAATCCCTTTAGATCAACCATTTCAACCTCTTCCCAGGCGATCCAACAGAATAAGGAACAGACCCTTTGTACATTACAACTACAACCATTATGGCCAAGGAAGGAGAATGAACTGGTAGACACCATTGTACAACAAGACCTCATTATTTCCCATGACACCATTTTTTCATATGATGGTTATAATATATTTAATTATCGATGTGATAGTGTTCAATCTCGCCGTTTGTTCTTACACATGGGTTCCCGTGTCGGCCGCTTGCAAGCTCTGCATCGAGAAGAAGCTCGAGACAATCTAATACCCACAATCCCCCTCTGCCTTTACCTCAGATCTAGTTTGCCGCTGCTGCGTTCGCATCGCTGGGAGCTAGCTCTAGCATCTTAAGTTAAGATATAACTTATTTTTGTTATATTTTATTGGATAATTTGTTCTCATAGACAACAGAAAGGATTAGTTGATATACTGAGTGTATGTGTGTTTGAGTAGGTTGAATTCTCGGTACCGTTGACTTTTTTTCACCGGATTTGACTATTATACTGGACTTGACTCTTATCTTACTTGTAAAATGTCTGATAAAGTGAAATCAGGTTTTAAGCGTTGTCAGTGTGGCCAAAAAATGTCAGTGACTGACAACCATAGTTCCTGCGTCTACTGCCTTGGCCCTCTCCACTTACAAGAGGACTGTTCAATCTGTCACTCTTTTAGTGGGAGGGTCATGACAGATAGGCGCAGGAAACTCATGGACAGAGGATTATTAAAACCTTTTCAGGAGGCTCTGGATGCTTCTGACCAGGCATCGAAATCCTCGAAGGAATCGAAGACGTCGGAGCCCAAGTCATCGGCTCCGAGCTCTTCGAGTAAAGTTAGATCACCGGTTCCACAGACTTCGGGGCCGAGTGTTCAACTGGTGTCGGTTCCTGAGCCTCGAGTCTTGGAACCGGTGATGGAGCTCCCTCCCGACTTTATTGAGGTCGGCTCTTCGGTTCCTTCGACCCGTTCTTCTTCCACACCCTCCGCTGTCGATCTGGATCGTGTGGTGCAGAAGTTATTGGAGCATTCGGCCCTGTCCAAACTTATTTCAGTTTCCACCCAGTTGGTGTCGAAACTTGAAGGCCTCCCAGTGTCTCCATCCATTCCTCCTCCGAGACCTGTCCAGTCTTTGGAGCCGGAAGAGGTTGATCTTCTGATTGTGGAGCCCTCTGGTCCAGAACCGTCCTTTTCTCGGTCTGTTCCTCTCACCTCGACTCCGTCAGACCCGATACCGGAGTCTCGGAGCCGACGATCTGTCCTTGGTTCCGGGCCGAGAGTCGAACCGACGTTTCGGTTCCGACTCTTCCCCTCGGGGCCTCGGCGCGGATCGATGCGGCTCCGTCCTCGGGTCGATGCCTTCGTGCCTGTTTCGGGATTCTTCCCATTTCTTCGAACCGGAGATTCTTCGATTCGGGACCCGGGGCTCGACCTAATGAGGAAGGTGTTGTCTACCCAGACAACCACATCAGTGGAAGCAACCTCTCCTCCCTTAAAGGGCCGTTATCCTCCTCTGCATCCACGGCCACATCCAAGCGTTGAGCACCAGTGTCTCAGCCACCCCTGGAGGGTGCCCCTCTTCCTCGGAGGCTTCTTCGGATGCTCCCACGAAGAAGTCCCTAGGAAAAGATTGTGTAAGAGGAGACACTTGGATTCTCCACAAGAATCCTTGACATCCGATACTGACTTAGATGAGTCAGAAGGGTCCCCTAAGTCACCTTCAGAAGATGTCTCTTTTCGGACATATTGGAGATCCTGAAACAGAGAGGTGACTGGCAGTCCCTTCCCCCTTCTGAGGATGAGTCAGTTTTGCTGAAGGCATTCGGTGCTCGCCCTTCTTCCTCCTGGGTCACTCCCTTCGAATTAATGGAACTTATTGCTCAAGGTGGGAGGCTCCTGACACAGTGGAACCAGTCCCAAGGAAACCCAATAAATATATCACTGCACCTCAGGACAAGACCTACTTAACAAAAGGAGTTCCAGTGGACGCTATGGTGGTGGCAGCTGCCACAAAAAAGGAGATGTCGGAATCTTCCTCATCTGTCCATCCCCCTAATAAAGATTCTAGGACTATGGACAGGTACGGGAAGCGCATTTTTAGTTCAGCGGCTTTTTCCATGCGATCCCTGAACTATTTGACCCATTTTACACGACTACAGAGGGATCTAGTCAAAGAGTTGGGAGATACCCTCCAGGGTACTACAGATGCTGCTGTCTCAGAGAAAGTGACAGCGCAACTTAATACCCTTACATCCATTGTGAACTCGTCCATGAGGCTGATTTCTTACGCAGAAGGTTCGAGTAGGGCAGCAGCTTCAGCGATTGCTCTTCGCAGACAATCCTGGATGCGCTTATGTTCATTTGGAAGCCTTCAAGTCTTCCTTTACTAACGCCCCATTTGACGGTGCCACTCTCTTTGGCCCCAAAGTAAAGGAGACCCTTACCCGGTGTGAACAGGAGGGAAAGACTCTGTCTGCTGTCGGAGTCCGTTTTTCCACCCCAACCAGACCGTACCCCAAAGGGCAACGTGGTGGGAAAATGTGGTTTCAAAACCCCAAGGATCTTTCCCAGGCACACAGGGTGATGCCCTTCTAGAGGCAGAGGAGGGGGCAGAGGTGGAAGACGCCACCCTGGCGGCAGAGGGGGTCCGCAGCACCAAGGTGACAGGGATACACTCCCTGGTAAACCTTTCCAGCACTCCTGAGAGGAGGCCGACTGTCCTGCTCTGGAGGCAGTCGGGGTCGCTAGCTTTATACCCTCAGGCCTGGCAAAATATAACAACAGACAAGTGGGTAAAAGCGTGGTTACCAGAGGTTACAACATACCCTTTCTATCCCATCCCATTCCAAAGAAAAGACTCCCAGATGTACCGCCCCATCTGAGAGCCAGCAGCTATAGAAATTTCAAAGCTGCTAGAAAAAGAGTCATCCAACCAGTCCCAGCGGACCAGCAAGGATTCGGGACTTACTCAAGGTTCTTTTAGTTCCAAAGAAAACAGGGGACTGGAGGCCCATCCTGGACCTAAGCGACCTCAATACCTTCGTCAAGAAAGAAAAGTTCGAATGGTCACGCTCAATCGATCCTTCCATTCTTACAGAAGGGCGACTGGATGTGCTCAATAGATCTGGAGGATGCATACTACCACATCAAAATGGCCAGGGCATCCAGAGATCATTTGCGCCCGGCTGGGGCCAGTCACTTTCAATTTCGAGCCCTGCCCTTTGGTCTGACCTCAGCCCCCAGGGTCTTCACCAAATGCATGGCAGTGGTAGCGCCTCACTTGAGACGCCAAGGATTCCAGGTGTTTCCGTGATCTGGACGACTGGCTCCTTTCTGCCACCACCCAGCGTCAACTATTACAGGCCAGAGACTATACTCTTCAACTGTGTGTTCACCTAGGAATTTCCGTAAACTTCGGAAAATCCTTACTTCAGCCATCACAGAATATCTTGTTCATAGGAGCGAATTAAACACACGCCAGTTAATTCTAAGACTTCCTCCAGAAAGGATACTAACACTTCAGACACACATACGCCTTCTTCACTTGACCAGGAAATCTCCAGCAAAACTGGTACTGAAGGTTTTGGGACTCATGTCAGCTTCTCTTATTGCAATACCCTTGGGAAGGCTGCACATGAGAGTCCTACAATGGCTACTGTTTGCACAATGGTCGCTCCAACAACTACCTCTAACACACAAGATTCTTAAAACGAACACATCCAAAACACACCAAAACTGGTGGCTTCAAACGCAACCTTTCCAAGGGGAGACCATTTGTGCTACCCACTACAGTTACAGTGACCACGGACGCTTCCCTGATAGGGTGGGGGCATCTATCAGGGACAGACAGTCCAAGGCTTAATGGACCAATTTGGAGTACAATCTGCACATCAATGTTCTAGAGTTGAGGGCAGTGTTTCTAGCGTTACAACACTTTGCTCCCCTTCTTCCTCTGGGAACTATTGCAGTTCAGACGGACAACATGTCTGTAGTCTGGTACATAAACAAGCAGGGAACCAAGTCCTATCAGCTTTGCAGAGAGGACATGTGAATCTGGCAATGGGCCGAGTCCACGGGGCGCATTCTAATACCAACGCACATCTCGGGGTCATCCAACGTCATAGCCGACAGGCTGAGCAGAGCAATTCTGTTACCGCACGAGTGGTCCCTGAAACAGTCAGTGGCGAAAAGGATTTTTCTCACGTGGGGCCAGCCTTCCTGTGATCTGTTTATGCCTCCAATGAACGCCAAATGCAGGAGCTACTTTGCCCTATTACCCCTCCAGGGAAGTCCCCAGGGACGCACTGATTCACGATTGGCCCCCGGGACTCCTGTACGCATTTCCTCCATTTCCCCTGATATCAACGTTTCTCCAGAAAGCCAGAAACCTACACAGGACAATAATCCTCATTGCCCCATTCTGGCCTCGTCAAATTTGGTTTCCCTTCCTGAAGACACACTGCATTCGGGGACCCTGGATTCTGGACCCAGAGCCAGATCTATTGACTCACTCGTCAGGGGCTCCCCATTCCGCGCTCTTGTCCCTCCATCTAGCAGCTTGGTTGCTCCAATTCCCAACTTAGACAGGTCTGATCTTCTTTCGCCGGCAGTTCAGAATATATTGGTGGCTTCTCATAAAGCTTCCACTACTAAAACATATTCTAGTAAATGGAAGCGATTTGTATTCTGGGCGAATACACAGCAAGTGGATCCTTTTATAGCTCCTTTGAATAAAATATTAGAGTTTTTAACGGACTTGTTCCATCAGGGTGCTTCTCCTGCCACACTAAGGGTTCAATTGGCTGCCATTTCAAATTTCCATGTGGAAGAATGTGGGGCTCCTGTTATGGCCCACAGACTTTGTAAAGCCTTTTTAAAAAGGGGCTTTTCATATTAGACCACCAGTTAGATCTCCTACGTCACCTTGGAGTCTAAACTTGTTGTTATCTAAATTAATGTTGCCCCCCTTTGAACCAGCCTCCTCTTGCCCATTAAAATTTTTGTCCTGGAAGACTCTCTTTTTGGTAGCCATTACATCCGCTAGGCGAGTATCTGAACTTCAAGCTCTCTCCATCAAGCACCCTTATTTGATCTTCGAACTAATTCATCCTTCCTCCCTAAAGTTTGTTCTATTAACAATATTAATCAGTCCATTGAATTACCCACCTTCTTCAAGAATCACTCCAACAAAATGGAGTATATGTTGCACAAATTAGATGTTCACAGACAACTAAGGTTTTACTTGGATAGAACAAAAGATCACAGAAAAACTGATCAACTTTTTGTGGCCTTTGCTGATAACAGGAAAGGATTAGTGGTTACCAAAAGAACTCTTTCTAAGTGGTTAACGGATTGTATAATCTATGTCTGTGATTCTTCAAATCAAACTCTTTTACACAAACCCAAAGGACATTCCACAAGGTCAGTGTCTACATCTCTGGCTCATGCAGCCCGCCTACCACTAGACGCTATTTGTGCGGCGGCTACTTGGTCTAAGCCACATACATTCATTTCTCATTATAAGGTAGACAAGGTTTCTAGGGACAGGGCAACCTTTGGTTCCACTGTGCTCAAGAACGTCCTTCCGTGAGTTCCTCAGGAACAAGGAGCTAGGGACGCTACCCATGTGTAAGAACAAACGGCGAGATTGAACACTATCACATATAGAAGTTATGTCCTTACCATAACGTTCCATGTGGAGTGTTCATCTCGCCTTTGTTCTTACATTCCCACCCTCCCGCCCTTAAGAAGAACGTTTATTTTGGTGCCTGGCCTGGGGCATTCTGCTTCTGCTTTGCAGATGTTGTGTACATAGTTAACGTGTATATATGTGTATGTGTCTATATATATATTTATATATAGACTCTTAGTTCTGTGCATATGTGAGGTAAGCATGAGTGTGCTCTCTCTAGAGACTGGTTTGCTTGCAAACTAGATCTGAGGTAAAGGCAGAGGGGGATTGTGGGTATTAGATTGTCTCGAGCTTCTTCTCGATGCAGAGCTTGCAAGCGGCCGACACGGAGCCGAGGATCGGCTCCGAACCCATGTGTAAGAACAAAGGCGAGATGAACACTCCACATGGAACGTTATGGTAAGGACATAACTTCTATTTCTATTGCTATCAATAAAGAACATTTTCGCCTTTTTTCTAAGGGCTTTAAATACATTCCTTCGAGGAAGGTTAACATCTCTCGAGCCATCATTGATTTAAAAATGTTTATTAGGAAAAAGAATTTAATAGTATTCTTTCAAAATCATCCTCAGTTACCACCCAATAATTCTATCCCAAAAAAACCTAGTATATTCAACCCCCCCATTCACCCACAGTTAAAAAACCTTGAAGCAGTCATGGAAATAGAAATCAGGAGACAAACATTTAAACATAAAGTGCCTTCAAATTTATCAAAGGAAGAACAGGTTCTTTTGGACACACTTAAAAAGAATAATTTAGTCAGGATAATGCAACCGGATAAGGGAGGGGGTACGGTTATTATGGATGCCATTATTTATGAATCCAAAATGAAAGAAGAACTTGGAAATACTGTGAAATACGAATTGGTTTCTATTAACCAAGTTAATATAGCCAATTCACGAATTTCTTGTATGCTCAATGACTTATTATTAGAAGGCACTATTACTTTACAAGAATTTGAGTTTTTATTCACTTCTAAACCTAGAGTACCTTCAGTTTTTGGCATCCCCAAAGTACACAAAAATACCATTAACCCCCCACTTCGTCTCATAGTTGCATCAGAAGGTTCCATTACATCTTCATTGGCTATCTTTGTAGATAAAAAATTAAAAGAACTGTCTTGGCAAGGACCAACTATTCTCAAAGACTCATGGGACTTTTTAAGACAAATTCAACCTGATCTGTATGATGACAACTTAATTTTTATAACCATAGATGTTATCGACCGTTTTGGTTGTATTCCACATGACACTGGTTTAGACTGGTTAGAACAATACATCAATACCTTTGGTAAATTTTCTACCAATGAATTTCTAGCCACGACCACTTTAATGGATATTATTTTACATAACAATTTTATGTTTTATGAGGGAGAATTTTACAAACAGCTCCAGGGTGTGGCTATGGGCGCTAATTGCGCCCCGACTTATGCTAATATTATTTTATCCTGGTGGGAATTCACCTACATTATAAACAGTGAATTCAAAGAATGTTGGACATTTTATAAGCGTTTTTTAGATGACATTTGCATTTTTTGGAAAGCAGGTGAAGAAAAATTCCAAGAATTTTTATTATATCTGAAGGGAACTACCTCTTTTTTAGATTTCACTTATGAAATAAGTTACAACGAATTTCATTACTTGGATGTTTGTATAAAATGACAGACCAAAATTTCTCTTCCAAAATTTATAGAAAATCCACCTTTTCAAATTCTTATTTGCATTATACAAGTGGACACCCATTTTTTCAAAAAAAGAATTTGATTAAGGGGCAACTTGTGAGAGCAAGTAGGATGACCTCAGATAATGATAATTTTAACAAGGAATGTGAAACAATTAGTAAAATGTTTCTTGATCGAGGTTACCCCCTTTCTCTTATTGAAATTATGACACAAGAAGTCAAGGAGGGTAGAGAGAACAGATTTGCTCCAATTTTGGGGAAAGTTGTTCACAACCCCACATTTTCAGTTCAGGAACCTTCAGTAGGGAATAACAAAAATACAAATGAGAACTTTATATTGGACTATAATGGTGACTCTGGTATTATTAAAAAAGTGGTCTCAAGAGAATGGTCAAAATTTCAGGACATCACAGACATAGACATATTGAGAAATAGTCCTTTGGGTTTTACATACAGGAAGGACATGAATTTCAAGAATCTATTTGAATCTAGTAGTAAAAATAATTTTACTAATAAGTTGAGGAAATTCGGTACATATAAATGTGGGATCTGAAGTAGGCAGACTTCATTCATCTGCAACCTGTGGGTATCAGATCCGACCTCGGATCCGAGCCGGCAATTCAAAAGCTTAGGCTCCGAGCTCCTAGCTCCTCCCTCTTACCCATAACCCCTTGCCAAGCCCTGACTGACCTCAGATTTCGTTTGCCGCTTTTCAAGTAGCTACGGAATTCCAGAGCTCCTGGCGTTGGTGAAGATAAGAACTAATTTTTTGACTAAAAAAGTTTTAAAAATCTTTATTTTCTTTCTTGATATAGTTAGTGTTGAGTGTGTTTAGGCTTTCCTCTCTCCTCTCTCTTTTATTTAATTTTCTCGGGTTTTGCGTAGTTTGTTTGTGTGTGTTCTGTGTTAGGCCTTAGGGTTGCGATGTCTGAAGCCCATAAGGCTGTGTTCTCGAATGTGCAGTGTGGCCATAAGCTGTCCCCAGCAGATGGCCACACTCGCAAGATCATCTTGGGGTTGAACACCTGTCATCTGGTTGTACCATTTGTGCAGGGTTCAACCCCGGCTTTGAGGGAGCGGAGGTCGGTTGGTGCTGGCGGGTCTTTTACCTCCAGATACCGCCGCCTCTGCCCTTCCACTCAGCAACCTGTTGCTGTGAGTTCTCCCTCCGGCTGGGACTCAACCTCCCTCTAAGTTGCCGGAGGAAGGAATCCTCTAGGGAAAGACAGAAGGAGAGGCATAGGAGAGGCACCACTTAAGAGCCGAAACTTCCAGTTCGGCTCCTCCATCTAAGCGGGCCTCCCCTGTGCCTTCTAGCTTTCCTCCTCCTCGGCTCCACTCCCCTCGGTTCTCTCCTGGACCCGAGGAGGAGGAGGCTAGCCCTTCCAGGAGGTCTCCGAGGCGGCTCTCTAGGTCCGCTTCGGTGGCCTCCACTAGGTCAACATTTTCTATGAGTGAAGCGGATATGGACCTGATGATGAGGAAATTCATCCAGGCCCAAATGCAAATGGGAGTGCTCCTAGCCCCCCCCCCATCCGGGAGGGGCTTCGACCCTTTTTCGCCCTTGGCTCCTTCTCCGACCCATACCACGGGTTCGGAGCTGTCGGCACCGGGCAGATTTGGATCCGGGGGTGGGTCGGATCCGATGGGTCGGCGCACCTCGGATCCGTCCCATCCCTTGAGTGCTTCCGGGTACTTCGGACCCGACCTCTCGGAGCCGAGGGCCGAGCCTCGGATCCGAGGGAGCTGGTGTGTTCGGCTCCGCCCAGGTCGGAGCACACCGCCTCTCGGATCCGACGGTTTCGCTCCGACCGATCCGTCGCCGGATCTGAGTGGGGGTCGGCTCTCGGGGCTTAGAGAAGCTGGCTCCCCTCGGCTTCGGCGTTGTGGAAAGGGCACTGTCGAGACATCCGGACCCCGGTCCCTGCCACGGCTCCATCCCGCACTCCATTGCAGTTGGGCCAGGCCCCACCAGCCGGTCCCAGGGACAGCCGCCGATGTCCCAAGTGGTTCCCTTGGAACATCCAACTGCTGAAGAGTACTCCTCGGACAGCCCCGATGAAGTACCTCAGCGTAAGTGCAAGAGGAGGCACATGGACTCCCTGAGTCCGTCACTGAAGACACAGACTTGGATGAAGGGAAGGCTCCCTAGGTCACCCCTGAGGACGCCTCATTTGGAGACATCATGGAGATGTTAAGGATCAGGGGGTGGTCTGCCCCAAGGCTTCTTCGGACGAGTCTGTGTTCTTGGAGGCATTCGAGGCGGCCCTTCTACCTCTTGGGTGTCCCTCCTGCTGACCCCTGGTGGATCTTATTTCCATCAGGGCGGAAGGATCCGGACACCATTGAGCCTATCCCTAAGCGCCCGGACCGCATTCTTTCCTCCTCCGGACCGCACCCACTGGAGTAAGGGTCCCCCAGTAGATGCCATGATGATGGCTGCAGCCACGAAGAGGGAATTGGCCCAGGAGAGTCCCTCCATGCATCCTCCGGGCAAGGAGTCCCGTTCGATGGATCGCATTGGGAAGCGAGTTTTTAGTTCAGCAACCTTCTCCTTGAGAGCGCTGAACTACATGGCACATGTCATTAGGATGCAGCGGGATCTGATTAAAGAATACGCTGCATCTCGAGTGAGGATAAACAGGTTTACTCCACCCGAATGGCCACTCTCAGATCAGTTTCCAATACATCTATGCGGCTACTTTCTCATGCTACTGAGGGAGCCGCTAGAGCCAGCGGAGCAGGCCTAGTCATGAGGCGACAGGCCTGGCTCCGCCATTGTGATTTTGCAGAGCCCTTCAAGGCGACCTTCGCGAATGCCCCCTTCGATGGTTCTGCCTTGTTTGGCAAGACTGTTCGCGAGACATTAGTCCAGAGCGAAAAGGACGGGAAGGCGCTGTCTGCCGTCGGAGTCCGCTTCTCAGCTCCCCAGAGGTCCTTCTCTAAGAACCAAAAGGGACAGAAGAAGATGTGGTTCCGAAGTCGCAGCAGTCCCAACCTGCTCCGGACAACCAGTCCTTCCGTGGCAGAGGAGGACGGGAGGTCGCTGCTAGAGGCAGGGGGCTGCTGGCAACTTTGGGTGCGGAGAACCGTGCTGGGATAGACCGACGCAGCAGCCCTGAAGGGTTGCCCGGGTGTCCGGGTCGGGAGGCAGTCGGGGCGGTTCGAGGCACCTGACTTCTTGGGAGTCCATAACAACAGACAGTTGGGTGCTTGAGTCATATCCAGAGGATATTCAATTCCCTATTCAAGGTTCCCAAATCTCGCAGCCTCCCAGATGTTCCACCCGACCAAAGGAGGCGGCAGCTATCAAATCGAACAGCTGCTACAAAAGAGCCATCCAGCACGCCCCGAGATCAAACCGGATTAGGGTTTTACTCCAGGTTCTTTTGGTGCCAAAGAAGACGGGGACTTCAGACCAATCTTAGACCTTTCCCAGCTGAACCTGTCAGTAACCAAGCAAAAGTTCCGGATGGTCACCCTGCAATCTATACTTCCTCTTGAGGGAGAACGACTGGATGTGCTCCATAGACCTCAAGGACGCGTACTACCACATTCGGATGGACAGACGATCCAGGAGGTTTCTTCGCCGGCTGGGAGCCAGTCATTATCAGTTCAGGGTCCTCCCTTTGGTCTCACCTCAGCCCCAGGGTGTCTCCCAAGGTGCTGGCGGTGGTAGCGGCCCACCTGAGGCAGCAGGGCTAACAGGTCTTTCCGGACCTGAACGACTGGCACCTGACGGCATCATCAAGGCATCTTCTGTGCTCAGCCAGGGATTACTTTCTTCAACTAGCACCAAGGCTGGGCATCACGATCAACTGGGAGAAATCTTTTCTGAACCCCACACAAGTTATAGATTTCATAGGAGGAAGACTAAACACCAGATCAATGCGAGCCTTCCTCACCCCAGACCGTATTGGCAGCCTGAAGTGTCATGTGACAGCGATCCTGCAACCATCTCCAACTGCAGCTTCGGTCCTGAGGGCCCTAGGTTCTATGGCGGCAGCTATTCTGCTTCTCATTCATGTCCGTTTACGCATGCGGGTTCTTAAATGGACCCTTCAAGTTCAGTGGTCCCCTCTTTGTTCTTCTCTAAACGCTCCGATTGCGGTCAGCAGAGCGTGCAGGGACTCCTTCTTTGGTGGCTTCTTTCCCGGAGCCCCTGGCAGGGAGACCTTTTGCTGCATTTCCCGAGCCACAGTGACCACGGACGCTTCGCCTCGGGTGGGGGCATTCTGCGGGAAAGATTGTCCAAGGCACGTGGAATCCCACAGAGACGTCATTGCATATAAATGTCCTGGAAATGAGGGCGGTGCTCCTAGCATTGCAAGCACTTCACCACGTTCTTCCTTCAGGGACTATTGCGATTCAGACAGACAACATGTCGGTAGTGTGGTATATCAACAAACAGGGAGGAACCAGGTCTTACCCCCTTTGTCGAGAGGCCATGAGAGTCTGGGAATGGGCAATTTCCACCAAACGCTTTCTGGTAGCAACGCACATTCCGGGAAAGTCCAACATCCTTGCGGACAAGCTCAGTCGCACCATCCTTTCTCCACACGAGTGGTCTCTCAATCCTCAAGTAGCGAAGAAGATTTTTGCCGTTTGGGGCAACCCTGTTGCGATCTTTTTGCCTCTCCCTCAAACGCCAAATGCGACAATTTCTTCGCTCTGCTTCCCCCACCAGGGGAGTTCCCGAGAGATGCTCTGGTGCATGCTTGGCCTCCCGGTCTCCTTTATGCCTACCCTCCACTTCCTCTGATGCAGAGGCTTCTGCAGAAAGCCAACAGTTTGGGGAGCAGAATGATTCTCATTGCCCCATTCTGGCCTCGACAACCTTGGTTCCCCTTTGTATGGTCTCACAAAATCAATCCACCATGGATTCTGGATCCAATTTCGGATCTCATCTCTCACCCTCTGGGAATGTCAGTTCCCAATCTGGACCCTGAAGTTGACAGCTTGGCTGCTCCAGTTCCATCCTTAATTAGGACTCCCGGTATCTCATCACCGGTCAAGGCCATTTTAGTGGCAGCTCATAAACCTTCCACCAGGCAGGTTTATCGAGTAAATGGAAGAGATTCTCTATATGGGCAGTACAGAGAACTTTGGATCCTTTCTCGGCACCTATGTCAGCGGTGCTGGATTTTCTAACAGACCTCTTTCATCAAGGGGCTAGTTCTTCCACGATAAAGGTACAATTGGCAGCTATCTCGCATTATCACATTGGTCATGACACAGCTCCCCTTATGACGAAATTATGCAAAACATTTCTCAAAGGAGTTTTTGTTGAGGCCTCCAGTCAAGGAGGTTGTACCACCCTGGGACTTGTCTTTAGTCCTGCAAGCCCTTACTGCTCCTCCCTTGAGCCTGCAGCTTCTACTGATTTAAAGTACCTTTCCTGGAAGACTGCCTTCCTGGTAGCTATCACTTCAGCCAGAAGAGTGTCTGAGCTTCAGGCTCTGTGCGTCAAACCGCCTTACCTTTCTTTCTTCCCTGATAGGGTGTGCCTCAGGACCAATCCTTCTTTTCTTCCGAAGGTCTCTTCTGAATCCAATATTAACCAGTCAATCAATTTACCTGTGTTTTTTCCCAAGTACTCAAACAAAGGAGAATACAAATTGCATTCCTTGGATGTTCATAGACATTTACGTTTTTATATTAACAGAACAGCTGGCCACAGGAAATCAGATCAGCTGTTCGTCTCCTTTGCTAAATTTGCTCCGGGTAAAGCAGTATCTAAAGTCACACTATCTAAGTGGATTGCTAATTGTATTTTGCAGGCATATGACACTTCAGGCAGACCTGCCCCTCAGAGGGTTACGGCTCATTCTACTAGGGCAGTTTCCACGTCAGCCGCCTTTAAGTCCCGTGTATCATTGGATGATATCTGCACGGCAGCTACTTGGGCCTCGCCTCATACTTTTATTTCTCATTACAAGGTGGATGTTGTTTCTAGAGGAAGAGCATCCTTTCGCTCAGCGGTGCTCCCGATCATCCTTCCATCTCGGCCCCCCAACTTTCAGATAGCTAGCCACTCTGTCCCACAGGTTGCAGACAATGAAGTCTGCCTACTTCAGATTTAGAAGTTATGTACTCACCATAACGTTCCATCTGAGTAGGTGACTTCATTCGATGTAACTATCCTCCATCGCCCTGACCTTTATAGAGCGAGTATTTATGCTGTTTTAGTGTACTGTTGTCAGTATTTTGAGGCAAACTCAATCTGAGGTCAGTCAGGGCTTGGCAAGGGGTTATGGGTAAGAGGGAGGAGCTAGGAGCTCGGAGCCTAAGCTTTTGAATTGCCGGCTCGGATCCGAGGTCGGATCCGATACCCACAGGTTGCATCCGAATGAAGTCACCTACTCAGATGGAACGTTATGGTGAGTACATAACTTCTAATTTTGTTCCCAGTGTAATTACTTGATAAATGCTTCCTGTGTTGAATTGGTTAGCAGAAACAAAAGACTAACCAGTAATTGTTATGCAAATTGTCACACCTACGGTCTTGTCTATTAGGCCTTATGTAAATTATGTGATTCTTTTTATGTAGGCAAGACCGAAAGGAAACTCAAAAACCGAATTTACGAACACTGTTATGAAATCACCAGGGAAAATATTAACAATGCATTGTATAAGCATACCTTAGATTGTAAAGGAGCTAAGTATTCATTTTTTGTCTTAGAAATAGTGGATAAAGATGTGAGAGGTGGTATGTGGGAAACACGTCTTGAATATCGTGAATTGTATTGGCAACTTTGGTTAGAGGCATCAAGTCCTCCAGGTCTAAATGATATGGTTTCTTTAAAACCAGTCCTTAAATTAAGACAGGCAAAATTGTGATTTTCACAACCAAAGGGTTTATACCTTGTAGTTCAGCTTTACATACACATTAATATATTTTATAATTATTAGCATAATGTCTTTATGACATTATTTTGGACTATTGTTTTAAGGAAGTTTTTAAACTGTTTTTAACTTATTTTTATTGTATTCTGGTTATTAAACATTGAGACTTTATTATGTTTTAAACCTTGATGGTTAGAATCCAATCAAACCAATTTTCAATTAGTTTATTAATTGCATCTGGTATATAAGGCAGTGAGAAGCATAAGCTACTTCATTCTGATGAAGGAATACGAAAACGCTATATGCAACTACAAGTGTTTAATTGCTGTGTCTTGCTGTTTCTTGCTGTTGTCACGCTGTGGATTCTACATTAAACAACATCGATCCTCTCATTGGTGACTCGCAGTGAATTTTTTTGGTTTTCAAGTTTTGACTTCACTGGTTTTGTTTTTGTTACCTCTTTAAAGGTTGCCATTTTTTCCTGGTGTTCAAAGGTATTGCTTGGCCAAGAACATTCCTTTCAAAATTCTCCTACTTGGCAATGCACATGGACATCCAAACAGTTTAGATGACTTGCACTCCAGTGTGAAGGTTGTATTTTTACCCCCCAACACCACATTGTTACTTCAGCCAATGGAACAGGGAGTAATAGCCTCGTTTAAGGCCTGTTATCTGCAGTGGACCTTTTCACAAGCAGTGGGCAACCCAAGATAATATAATGACCTTAAGGGAGTTCTGGAAGAATTATAACATCTGTGGTGCTATCAAAAATATAGCCCAATTCTTGGGATGATGTAAAGCAGTCCGATATTAAAGGAGTGTGGAACAAATTGTGGCCACAATTTGCTCTGCTTTACAGGCTTCTATAGATGATGACATTGCTGAAACCAGGCAAGCTGTGGTTGATATTGGTCATCAACTTCAGTTAGACATCACTGATATGGATGTCATAGAGTTACTTGACTCCCATGGCAAAGAATTGACCAATGAAGACCTTGTGGAACTGGAGCAGCAGACAGTAGCATTTGTGGAACAAAACAGGGACCTAAAAACTCCAAAATCAAAAACGTTTTCGTCAAAAGAGTTAGCTGAAGCCTTTCATCTCATTAAAGCAGGAATGGCAAAGTTGGAGGAGCAAGAGCCTAATACAGAGAGGTTCACCCAAGTTTACCGTACGGTTACTGAGGGCCTCAGCTGCTATAAGGCTATTTATGATGAGAAAAAGAAAAGCTCTGTACAAACCTCCCTTGATGCCTACTTCAAGAAATTTACTCCAGTAGTAAACACCCTCTCTCCACCAGCAGATCAAACCCTGACTCTGCACCACCAGGCCCATTCTCTCCAACAAGTAAATCAATCAGTTAATAAAGTTACTGTACTGTATCATAATGTTAACTCACAAATGAGCATTAACTTTTACATTGATTGTTATCCTGTTTCCTTTTTTTCCATTTGAACTATTTTAAGAACGGTTTCTCTTTTTTTCTCTTTCCTTCACATACTTGAGTGATGTGGAGGAACTAAAAGATCACAACAAAGGATATAAAGTTATCAGCAAAGAGAATTTTACAATTTATAAATTAACAGAGTTATCTGTGACCCCTGACTTCTTTGAATTATTTACTAAAGGTTTGCATTTTGTGCCAGCGAAACCTATGTATTTACCGAGATCACTTATTGAGTTGAAACTTTTTGTCAGAAACTTAAATCTTGCTGTATTTTTTAAGGGACAACCAGTATCTGACAGATCTCTTACTAGGAGCAGTACATTTAATCCCCCCACCCATCCTGCCCTTAGGATTTTTGAGGATTTAGTAGAAAATGCTTGGAGAGAGAACACTTTTGTTGAACATTTTGACCAACATTCCAACTTTAACCCGCATTTACAACAATTGGTTGACAAATTAAAAAAGGAAGGAATCAGGGTAATGAAACCGGACAAGGGTGGCGGTATAGTTTTGATGCATCATTTTGATTACGATAACTACATACATGATCTTTTGCAGGACACTAATATTTATGATTCTATTTCATTAAACGAGTTAAATATTGCACTGTCCAGCATAAAATATCTTTTACATGATCATCTCATGCAAGGAGCTATAGATGAAAAACTATTCAACTACCTGTTAGTACCCAAGCCAAAAACCCCGGTTTTATTTGGGATTCCAAAAGTACACAAGGGTTTGGAACCCCTCAAATTTAGACCAATTGTAGCTGGGGCAGGGGGTATTACGGAGCCCCTGAGTAAATTTGTTGATTTTCATTTAAAAGAATGTCTCCACCCTTGATTTTGTATGTAAAGACTCATGGGAATTTTTAGCCAGTATTCTTCCAGGAATATACAGTTCTGACATTTTTATGGTGACTATCGACATTATTGAGCTTTTCCCCAGTATACCGCACGACACTGGTATTGAGTGGTTCAATGAAGTGTTAGCTTCTGAAACTGGATTGAATAACAACTTAATCAACCTCATAGTGGAATTCATGGGCATCATTTTACAAAATAACTTCATTTATTTCAACGGTGAATTTTTCCGACAGAGAAGAGGGGTAGCAATGGGTGCCCCTTGTGCTACGGCTTATGCCAACATAGTACTACACAAATGGGAAAAGCTCTTTGTCCATTCCACCAAATGGAAGCAATTCATAGTTTATTACAAAAGATACCTGGATGACATTTGCATTTTGTGGCAGGGGTCGAAAGAAAATTTTCAAGAATTTTTTGATTATTTGAACATCTCAACACATTTTCTTTCTTTCACCTATGAAATTAGTGACACAACATTACACTATTTGGATGTGTTACTCACTAAAGATGTAAAAAAACAAGTGCTTCCAATCACAAATCTATCGGAAAAGCACTTACTCAAACACTTTTCTACATTTTGATACTGGTCATCCACTTTATATCAAAAAAGGTATCATGAAAGGACAACTTATCAGGGCTTCAAGAATGTGTAGTTCCCTTGAGCTCTTTCTCAAAGAGGTAGATTATTTGAGAACATTATTTTTAGAAAGAGGTTACCCCCTGCCACTCTTTCAAACGATGTTAGTCAAGTCTTGGAGAAAAGAGATTGTTTTTATTCTCCTCTACTAGGCACAGGTTTACCTTTACCTTTATCAATTAGAAAAACTGAAACTACTACATACAAGAATTTTTCATACACCTATACAAGTGATTCATATTTTATAGAGAACACCATTCGTGCTTTTTGGCCGATCATAACAACGCAGGAAGATATTAGTGCATTTCTTCCCAAAACTATAAATTTCATGAGAAAAAGGGAGATTAATCTGAAGGGCATTTTTGAAGACCGTGCACGCTGTTTAATTACACACCCCAACAGTGTTTCTAACAAAAAGTTAGGCACATATAGTTGTGGGAGGTGTCATCAATGTTCTTATATTCTCCAGGATGACCATGTTTATATACCTTCTAGAAAATTTACCTTAAGAGCTAACAGTTATTATTCTTGCAAATCTTCTGGTGTTGTATATTTGGGTTTATGTCAGGCATGCCCAGGTTTTTACGTGAGGAAGACTGAGAGAGTACTTAAGCGCAGAATTTATGAGCACTTGCATGATATTGAAAAAAAGAAAGACACCAATGCTTTTTTCAAACACTCTCTCACTTGCCCTCGTATGTCTTTAAAGTTTTTTGTTATAGAGAAGGTGACTCAAGATCCTAGGGGGGGGTGATTGGGAGACAAGGCTTGGTAGTAGGGAACTCATCTGGCAACTAAAACTAGATGCCACTAAGTTCCCTGGGTTAAATGAAAATGTTAGTTTGTCTTGCATCTTAAAGGCTAATAGAAATGTTCTATAATTAATTTCTTCACCATTTATTGCTTATGTTGATGTTAGTTTTTTGCACTATTCAATGAGGAGGGTAAACATTTTTGTTTAGCTTGCATGTCAGTTACATGACATATACTACAAATGCACTCTTGAACTTTGGCTATAGCATGAATTTGGCCTCAATTAATATATATATTTATTGGTAAATATTTTTTAAGATTTGATATATATATTCAATAATCATAGGTGGTTAATTACATATACATTTTTTTATTTATCATTGTCTATTTATTAGGTTATTTAATACCTTGAAAAGGGCTGTTTTATTATAGTGGCATATACAAACACTGTTCTATTCACAGGTTTTTAAACAGTTTAAGAACACATTTTTCATAAAGCATGTTATTGTCAAGAGCAACAGGTTTTATAATAAAGATTAGATTACTTACTGATTTTAATAATTTTAATTATTTTAAACTTACTATGGCAATAATTTGTAATATAAGATGTATGCACTATGAAATCACTGGTCACAGGATTAATGTAAAGTTTATTCAGACTTTCTTAATTTGCATTTATTGATGGCATTTGGTAACTAAACAAGTTTTAGTGGCAATATTTATTGTATAACAATATAATTTTGATGGTTTTTAATTTAAATTTAAACAGTTTAAACCTATGATATATTTTTTATCGTTGATGCTGCTGAGTTTCATTCCATTTTGAGTGTTTACTAATTTATATTGTGAATACTTCGTTTAACATCATTTGATTAATTTAATTTAATAATTGATTAATTGGCTTTTATTGGCAAGCTATTTAAGCTGAATCTCTAGTCCATTGGTTGTACTTGAAAAAGCCCGGTATTACCGGGCGAAAGCGCTTGTCTTTTACTTCGTTTGTGACAATAAAGAAAGTTTTTTGATTCAACACGCCTTTTTTTGGATTTACTAATATTGAAGTCTTCATCACTAAAAAGAACCAACAGGAACTTTTACTGAAACTGTTTTTGGCTCGGGTGGTCTGAAGACTCGAGGTTTGTTGAGCTTCTGCTGCTATTGTTTTCTGTGATTTTACATTTTTTCTGGCTGGATGGATGTCATAGAGTTACTTGACTCCCATGGCAAAGAATTGACCAATGAAGACCTTGTGGAACTGGAGCAGCAGACAGTAGCATTTGTGGAACAAAACAGGGACCTAAAAACTCCAAAATCAAAAACGTTTTCGTCAAAAGAGTTAGCTGAAGCCTTTCATCTCATTAAAGCAGGAATGGCAAAGTTGGAGAAGCAAGAGCCTAATACAGAGAGGTTCACCCAAGTTTACCGTACGGTTACTGAGGGCCTCAGCTGCTATAAGGCTATTTATGATGAGAAAAAGAAAAGCTCTGTACAAACCTCCCTTGATGCCTACTTCAAGAAATTTACTCCAGTAGTAAACACCCTCTCTCCACCAGCAGAATCAAACCCTGACTCTGCACCACCAGGCCCATTCTCTCCAACAAGTAAATCAATCAGTTAATAAAGTTACTGTACTGTATCATAATGTTAACTCACAAATGAGCGTTAACTTTTACATTGATTGTTATCCTGTTTCCTTTTTTTCCATTTGAACTATTTTAAGAACGGTTTCTTTAATGTTTGCTACAGTACATACAGTACCGTGCTGTAATGTCTGTGAACATAACTGTAGTGTTATACTGCACTTGCAATATTGTTATTGATATTACTGCAGTATAGAATATTGTTTGATAATTTGGAAGGGTTTTTAAAGTGTTTTCTATGTAAAGAAATGTAAAATAAATACTAGACTGAGGCAAACATTTGACTAAGTGACATTTAATAAGAACCATATGTACGTGTTTTGACTTGCATACAAATTTGACTTAAGGACAGACTGAAAAACGGGATCTCATCCTTAACCTGGTGACTGCCTGTATTCGCCTTTAATCTCCTTACTGTGCCCTTTACTCTGCCCTCTTCTTAGGGGCTACAGGAAAGGGAAAGCATTCATGAAAAGTTCTGCACCCTTTTTAACATGTCTCTGCTGACTGTATCCTGAATCTTTTGTGTGTGCCAAATTTGGAAAAATGGTTTATTTCTACCTTGATTAAAAAAAAAAAAAAAGTGTTTTCAAACAGTTGTAAGTAGTGCTTGTCTGTGCTTTCTAGCCTTTATAGACTGCTGCACTTCAAGCTGAGTTAAACTCTTCTAGATAAATAACTTTTAAATGTAGGTAGCTAAACTCTGCAATCCTCAGGATGTAACAGCTCTGATTAGAGTGGTATGGATTAACTTTTTTGTTGTTAAATAGACAGTCTCCCCTTTTCTATTCGGGTCCTACTTGAGGCTGCTGTGCGGAACTGTGATGGTTTTTTCGTCACGGAGGCTGATGTGGAAAACATTTTAGAGTGGAAGAATCATCAAACTAGTGTGGAAGTACCTTTTTGTGCTGCACGAGTTCTCTTTCAAGATTTCACGTAAGCTGTTTTTGCCAAATTTTTCTGCATATAAAGTTACACTGTCATACATGGGCATTAGTACTGCCTACTAGACTTTTGTGTTTCTACCCATAGTTGAAATATAAGATGTTCAACATTTAGATCACTGTTGCAGTAGCCTGAGCTATTTGGGTTATAGCCTTGCCTAGAATATGACCACCTGTCAGTTTTCAAAGTTTTAAGGCTTTATGGCACCTTTCATGTATCCAAGCCACCACTTCTGCTGGCTGAAGCAGAGACATACAGGAGAGGCAGGTTGGGCACCAAAATCTACTGAGCTTTGTTGCAGCTGAAGTGCTGTGCTTCTGTAGAATTTATATATTAAAAAAATAATAAAATATATAATGCATTCTAGTGTAGCACAAGTGTGTATGGGGTATGATTTGGTGCTTTTGGGGAATTGTCGCACAAAGTTTTACCTCAGAAATTTAATTTTCCTGTCAGAAGGTTTACTGACCCAGTCAGGCTCTGTATATCCTTTTATGAGGGCTCCTTCCTGTTTTGGACATGCAGCTGTTGTCTGTCTCCTCAATTCTTGCTTCCCCCATCCACAAGAAGAGAATAGCTCCATCACTGTCTTAGGCTCTGGTGGGCAACTGCAGTGGCCAATACTAGATGTTCATCGTGCATACAGCTGCAGTCATAACAGATGGGTTATCCTGCCGTCAGGCGGGTCCTCTGTCGGCCGAATTCCAAAGTCTAGGTCCGGCGTCGGTTGTCGTCGCTTCTTCCCTGACGTCAGTGTGTCGGGTATAAAAGAGGCAGCCAACGCCATTTTCTTCAGTCTTTCTTGCCGTGCGGTGCCCGAAGCAGAAGCAGTTCGCAAGTGCCGGTCGGCCAGCTCCTGAGATTTACGAAAGTATTTCAGCCGAAGTCTTCTTGAAAGCTAAGTACCCGTTAGAAACTTTTCTTGCCTCAGACCGATGTCAGACAAAGTTAATAATTGCATTTCATTTGGGAAGCAAATACCGCATAAGGATTTCCATTCTTTCTGTATACCTTGCTTAGGCCCAGACCACGACGTCTCAGCCTGCCGTTTTTGTGCTAGATTCAATAAGCGCACTCTTAAGCGTCGGGCAGAGTTCGCCCTTCACTTTTTTGGCAAAAAATGTAATTATATTATGTCGTCAGATACTCCGACTCCAGTTTTGTGCAAAAAACGCAAAGATAAGGACCGACATACGAGGTCCGCACCACCTACTGAAACCACGTTAAGGCCGACTACCGGTTCTCCGGTACTCAGCGAGGCGCCTACACAGCCCCTGAGTACCGATGACAATGCATTACCAGTGTCTTCAGTACCCGAGGTCGCAGGCTCCTCGGCCTCCATTCCTACTACAGATCCCGACGCCACCTCTGGCAGGGAAACTCAGAATTTAGACAGGCCTGCCATTTCTCAAGGGGTCTTCAGGCCTTCCTCCTTCTCTATTAAAGCCTTCACTAAATCTAAAGCAGCCATGAAAACCAAAAAAACAGGTTCCTCAGACCCCCTCTCAAGGCACCATGCCTAAAAAACAGATGCTTAAAATGGCTGAGAATTTGATTACTCTTATCAGGGGTTCTCATCCCCCCTCTGACAAAAGGCCCAGATTAGAGGAAGACTACCCTTCCTCAGATCAAGCTTCTATTACCTCAGAACTATCCGAGGACCAGGATTATGCCTATTCTCCATTCTAAGACTCTGATGCAGAGGAGTCTATTCCCTCAGTCTCTCCCCCCTCCCCCGAGGACTTCTCTTTTGGGGAAACCCTGTATACATTGAGGGAACACTTTCACTGGGAAGGCCAAGATTACTCAGATTCCAGGAAAAGGCTCAGGGAATTTCTTCTGCTCCCCCAGCATAGGCCTCTGGCTATC
This sequence comes from Protopterus annectens, assembly GCF_019279795.1. Classification (NCBI taxonomy): domain Eukaryota; kingdom Metazoa; phylum Chordata; order Ceratodontiformes; family Protopteridae; genus Protopterus; species Protopterus annectens. The sequence goes on along the minus strand of NC_056739.1, from coordinate 1,206,571,589 downwards.
CCTTCTGTTTTAGATATATTGGATGATGTGTACACAGAAGCCAGCCTTAATCCTGATTCTTTGCCTCCAGCTCCTGTTAAACCAGGCAGGTATTACCGGGTTCCTGATTCTCACCAGTTCCTATATAAAAGCCATACTGCTGACCCAGAAACAATTTCACAGGGTCCCAAGGGAATTAAGGCCTCTACTGCTAAAAATCCATTACCTTCAGAGAGAGATTCCAGAGCTTTAGAAAGAGGTGTACACCTCGGCCACTTTAACCATGAGGGCATTAAACTGTCAGTTCCATATGTTAAAGTATCAACAGTTTTTGATATCTCAGCTGAAAAGCAAGATGACACAACCAGAACAACCAGATTTAAAAGAGTTGCAGGATTTGTTGCATGGTGCAGAGCAAGTGGGTAAACATACCTTGCAGTGTGGTTTTGATGTTTTAGAGGCCTCATGTAGAGCTGCTGTTACGGGGTCTGTTATACGTAGGCATGCTTGGCTCAAACCTTACCAGATCATGTCAAAGCTAAATTATTAGATGCACCTCTTCAAAAAGATGTATTGTTTGGAGGTGCTAAAGAAAATGGAGGAAAAAGCTAAATCAATGCAAACAGTGAAAGATTTCCTGCAGGTACAGCCTCCACGTTTCAGCAGAAACTGGCCATCAAAAAATTTGTCCTTTCCACCACGGACAGACCTCAAAGGGGCAGATACAGGCACCCAAGGGGCAGAGGGCAACCTCAAGGATCCTTCAGAGCCAGACAGTGGCAAGCACCAACCCCAAGAGGTGGAGAAGATAGATCACAGTCTTTTAGAAAACAGACACAATGACTTCTTCCTACACCTGCCAAGCAAAGCTTAAATGGCAGCACCTTTGGGCGGAAAATTGACATTATTCTCAAAAAAATTGGCATATTGTTACAAAAGACATATGGATTCTGGACATTATAGATAGAGGCTACAGGTTCCACTTTCACACCCTTCCAAAAATGAGGGGCATGCTAAACCTGCCACAAAATCAAAGGGCAGAGGCACAAAAACAAGTTTCAGCTGTCATAGACATGAAAGCAATTCAAGAGGTACCTGCAAAAGAACAAGGTCAAGGGTTTTATTCCAGACTATTCCTGGTACCGAGGAAAGACAAAGATTGGAAACCTATCTTAGACCTATCCATCCTAAACACATATCTACAGGTGCCAAAATTCAAGATGCTCACATTACAGCAGCTTCTTCCCATGCTGGGCACGGAGTCTTGGCTGGTAACATTGGACCTCAAGGAGGCATACCTGCATGTCCCTATCAGACAAGATTGCAGGAGATACCTCAGATTTCTTGCAGGTTCAACCCATTACCAATTCTCTGCATTGCCCTTTGGCTTATCTACTGCGCCCAGAGTGTTTACGAAATGCCTGGCATCAGTAATCGCCTTCTGCAGACTACAAGGGATACAAATATACCCATATCTGGACGACTGCCTGATCCAAACAGACAGCAAGGACATACTACTGAAACACCTGGCGTTTGTAATAAAACTGTTGAACTTCCTGGGATACACAGTCAACAAAAAGAAATCAAAACTAATACCCTCTCAACAAATAATTTTCCTGGGTGCCAGCTTGGATACAACCACCCAGATGGCCTACCTCACGCCAGACAAGCTAGGGCAACTGTCTCAATACTTCAGAAAAATGGCAACTTACACCAGGCTAACTGCAAGGAAAATCCTGCAGGCTCTGGGATTCATGGCATCTTGCATCCTACTAATCCCATGTGCAAAGCTGCATATGAGGAAACTTCAATGGTACCTGAAAAACTTATGGTCTCAACACAGCCACAGCTTGGAAACAATTATCCCACTCATTCCATGCCTTCAAAAGGAATTTTTGTGGTGGACTCAAGCTTGCCAAAGAAATACAGGTCTTCCTTTCTGTGTACCTCAAGCAACTCAAATCATCATAACAGACGTTTCAGACTACGCCTGGGGAGCACACATGACAGATCAGTGCATTCAGGGAAAATGGACCCGAAAAGAGAAGCACCTCCACATCAACCAAAAGGAAATGCTAGCTGTGCAAAAGGCTATTATGACCTTCAAAGACCTACTGCATCCAGGCCAGCTATTGATAAGGACAGACAACACCACAGTGATGTGGTACATAAACAAACAGGGGGAACTCATTCATACCCCCTGTGCAGGCAAGCCATGACCCTATGGAACACAGCACTGGAATTGCAAATTCAACTGCAGGCACAATTCCTGCCAGGGAAGGAAAACACACTGGCAGACAACCTAAGCAGAAATATGACAGATCCACATGAATGGAAGTTGCATCCTCAACTTTTCACAAAGATAACTCAGGCATGGGGACAGCCAGACATAGATCTCTTTGCTACCCACAGAAATTGCCAGTTGAAAAAATTTTGTTCAAGGACCTATCATCCACAGGCCTGGAAGGTGGACGCACTTTCCTTCAATTGGGCAACATTGACAGTCTATGCCTTCCCGCCTCTTCCTCTGCTGCCCAAAGTTCTATTAAAAGCCAGAGCAGAGAGGCCAAAAAATATTCTCATCGCTCCAGACTGGCCAAGACAACACTGGTATCCGCTCCTGAGGAGCCTGACATATTCCCCACCATGGATCCTACCTGTAGTCCCTCTTCTGTTGTCCCAGCACAACTACAAAACCCTTCACAGCCATCTCAAAACTCTAAATCTAGCAGCATGGAGAATTCCTTGATTTCCCAGCAGTTTCTCCTCTCCAAGGAGGTGCAGGATGTCATCTTGGAGGCCAGAAGACCTTCTACTAGAAAGGCTTACTCCGCCAAATGGAAACGATTTTGTGCCTGGAATCAAGAAAAGGGACAGAATCCTTGGGTAATAAATATACCTCAAATTTTACAGTACCTAGCTGAGATGTTAAACAATGGACTTTCCTTCTCTTCCATCAAGATCCACGCTTCAGCCATTTCTGCACAATACAACACAGATCCTCCGTTATTCTCTCACCCTCTCTTAAGGCAGTTCCTCAGAGGGGAAAGAATTTAAAACCCCCAAGGAAACCACCAGTCCCTGCTTGGGGCCTCAACTACATATTGAAAAAGCTGACCCTTCCTCCCTTCGAGCCAGCTTCTTCAACAGAGTTACAGTACTTGTCATGGAAAACAGCCTTTCTTCTGGCTATCACCTCAGCACGCAGGGTTTCGGAGCTACAGGCCCTCATGGCTGTGCAACCATTCCTCGTTTTCCATCAGGACAGAGTTTCCTTACAAACCAATCCTACCTTTATGCCAAAGGTAGTATCCAGTGTAGCTTTGAATTAGACTATCCACTTACCTACCTTTTATCCTAATCCACAAAACAAAGGGGAAAGACTACTACATTCCTTGGACATTCACAGACAACTTCGTTACTACTTGGACAGAACAAAGCCATTCAGGAAATCTGAGCAACTCTGTGTCCTATGCTGTAGGTGCTCAGGGAAAGGCTATTTCCAAACAGACAATTTCAAAATGGATAGCCCACTGCATACGCTTTTGTTACTCATTTCATGGAAAAACTGTGCCTGCATGCATCAGATCCCACTCCACCAGAGCCACAGCTACCTCTGCAGCCTTCCTCAGGGGGGTCCCTACCAAGGACATTTTGGAAGCAGCCACCTGGAGTTCAGTGCACACTTTCTCCAAGCACTATCACCTCCCACTATACTCAAAATCTAGAGCTGGCTTTGCCACAGCAGTCCTGCAGGGCATCCTAGCCCCTCCTAGTTCCACTTAGTGCCTACCACCCTTACTTAGCTTTGGGATTCTACCCATCTGTTATGACTGCAGCTATATGCACGATGAACATAGTACAGTTTTGTACCTACCATAAATGTAGATGTTCGAGTGCTCATACAGCTGCAGTCCAGGTTTCCCTCCCTCCATCCCCTCTTAGGACAGACCTTATGACAAACACTTTTCATATAACCTTTTTGGGGTATTCTTTTATGGTGTATTTGCTTGCAACTACTGTTTTTGATTTATCAACATTGCATCTTTGCATAACATTATGTTTGTCTTCCTTCTGGGGGCACCTGACATCTGGGGCAAGAAAAACTGAAGAAAATGGCATCGGCTGCCTCTTTTATACCCCTGACGCACTGACATCAGGGAAGAAGTGACGACAACCGACGCCGGACCTAGACTTTGGAATTCGGCAGGATAACCCATCTGTTATGACTGCAGCTGTATGAGCACTCGAACATCTACATTTATGGTAGGTACAAAACTGTACTTTCCTCAAACCACTCCTCTTTACATGTTGGTCATGCTATTGCCGTTCCTAAGGAAGCCAATAAGGATTAGGAGACTGCCATGTCCTTTGTGATTGTAAGATTGCACTCACTAGGCAAGAGAAGTTCCACTTTTGTCTGCCTTGGGGGAAGGAGCAGGTGACAGTTTACTGATTAGCTGGGGTAAGGTGCCCGATTCCCAGGCTCGTGTTCATGTCATGGGCCAGTACTTTTCCATGGAGTTTCCAAGAAAAAAAAAAAAACAAAAAAAAAATTTTTCTTCTTCTGTCCTTAACATGGACAGGAGAGGAATTGCTGCTGGATTACTCTCTCTCTTTTTTGTTTGTGTTTAATTCTCGTTCCGCTACAATAATAGAAAAAAAAAGAAATTATGATTTTCAGTCAGATGAGGGAAGGAAGGAAGGGAGGAGTCAATTAATTCTTTAATTTCTGGAATTTTTGATTTTTTATTTTCACAGATTTCACTCCTGAATAATTATAGAGACCATTAACAATTAAAGAAATTAGTCCTAGTGAAAATTATGGAAGAAATTCAAAAAATCTTTAAATTTTGCTGATTTGCTTTAGATGGATTTTGTGTCAGCTTTTGTCTGTGTCTGTTTTGTTGTGTTTTCTGACTTTTTTGCAGGGTAGCAGCACCCCCCACAAATAACCCAAACAAAGGTTAAGTAAAATTTAGGTTTAAGTAAAATCACTGCAAATGCACATTACATCATGTCAGTCCCACATCATATCCTGCAGTGCTAATAACATTCTTCTAATATGTTTAATATTATGAACGCTAAAAGTTTTTCCCTCTGGAAGTTTTTTGAAAATTTTTAGATTAATTTTGGGGAAAGTTTATTCTTCTTATATTTTTACTTAATTATGTTTTGATCTTTTATAGGTTCATGTTAAAAATTTTTTAGAAATAAAGTTGAGCACAAGAACCTAATAACTCAAAGTTTGCTGTTAATTGAGCTTTGGGGTGAGCTTAATCTCTAACTTCACCAAACCTAAAGTGCTCTTCTTTTTCTTTTTTCTTGCTCTCTGTGGTTCTTATGGTTCAGTTATCCAGTTAGGTTATGAGGTTCTTTTCATATCAATTATGAAAAGAAAATGATAAGCTGATTTGAAATTCCTCCCTTAGACAAAGAATTTTTTATTTGTCCCTTTTTACTTGATTCTTGGGGTTAATCAGATTTCTCAACCCTTTTTTTTCAAATTTCAGTAAAAACTTTCTTTCCTTTTCAGGATCCTTTTCCAGGAAGCAAAGTAAATGGTCTCAGTAGAGATGTCTTTTATCACTGCTACAGTGTTGTTCATCACACGTGGGATCTCCTGCCAAAGATAGCTCAACATATTCAGCCAGTATACCAAAACCTTTACATCCTCCCAGCATCATACATCAGGTGTATGCTCCCACTTAGGTGTGAGACATAAAGGTCACATACATACATTCAATGTTCAGAACGTCTTTGTCACCAGTCTTAGTGCCATAGCTAAATGTTGGTCTGAATGTCCTTCACTGAACTGGCTTCTACTAAGCTATTTACAGATGTATCTCGTTGGGGTTCCTTCTTTTTTTTTTCTTCTCTTTGTATGCTTAGTCTGCTGTTGTCCAACCTCCACTGGATATCTCTGTCAAGGTGGATGAAGATCCTGATGACTGCCTGGTGCCAACACCAGTTACCTGTGCTGTGATCCTGTAGTCTGATATGGAAAAGGCTTCTCATGTATCTTCTGAGGCTATGTAAACATCTGCCACAGACATTTAGGGGAAACCATGGCTGATCATTTCTGAAGGTTCTGGGGAGTACCCCAGATTCTTGATATAGAAGAAGTTTCTGGTTCCCATATTGAGTTTATGCATGGCTCTGCGCCCTCTAGGTTGGTCAAAACTGATGTCCCATTAAAGAGGAACCTGAAAGCTACACATATTTCTCCAGTTGCTAAGGATCCTCAGAGGGAATGTCAGGACCTTACCCAGATGTTTTTCAGTGCCCTAATATTCTGGAAGCCGCCTCAGGAGTTTTCTGTCCCTGCTTCTCCTTGGTCTTCTATTCCAGCCAAAAAGATTAGGAAATCTGATTCTTTGGATGAGGTAGTGGATTCAGGAGATTAATCCTTGGCCTACTCATTACAAATTACTTCAGCCTTAGACTGTATGAGTCCAGAGGAAGACTATTCATTGAGTCCTGATTCTCCGTTTAAGGAGCTGTCCTTTGGGGACACTGTGATTCGCATGATGGAGCATTTTAAGTGGGATTGTTCCCAGGTCTCAGACATTCAAAAGAAGTATTATGAGCTGTTACAAATGGAATCTCCTGGACCTTTTGCTGTTCCCCCTCTTTTGGATGCTTTATTGGATATATTTGCAGCTGCTTCTTTGGCTGCTGATTCCCAACATCTGGCTCCTAAGAAACCTTACCTTTTTCATAAGGTCCCTGACGTCTTTAAGTACTTTTATGAGTGTCCTCCTTCAGACCCTGCTGTGGTCTGTGTTTTCTGCTAAAACGTCATCCAAGCTTTTACCTTGTTCCAAACTTCTCGTGCCTGATAAAATACAGTTGGGCTATGAAGAAGCTGTGGAAAAATTGTTTATGCTGCTTCTACCCTAGTCTTCAGGGCCATAAATTTCAAACCTTTATGACCAAGTATGTTTTGTCTCTTTTCTCTCAACTTGGGGGTTTTTGTCAGAGCTTACTGACTCTGCTGGTAAGACTTCTGCCCTCTCCTTATTGAGTTCTACTTCACAGGTAGCCGTCACTATATCAAATGTAGTTATGATGCAGCCGATGCATCTTCTAGAGCTGCTGCTTCAGGTTCAGTTATGAGGAAGTACTCTTGGCTTCACTTCCAGACCTTACCTGATGACATTAAGGCTAAGCTCCTAGACACTCCTTTGGACAACCAAAATCTCTCTGATACAACTGCTTCTGACCTGTTTAAGACTCTTGTTAGCCTCCTTAAGGGAAAAGGGTTCCTAAGCGCATGTTCTGTTATAAACCTATCCAGATTTCTAAAGCTCAGAAACCCCCTTTTCAGGACAAATATGCTTCCGTCTGACATATTTTCTCCCCTTCCCCTCAGCCAGATTTTCCTGTCTCTGAGGCTGTCCCTGCCTTCCTCTATTTGTTAACAAATTACTGCAGACTCTTGAGTTCTTTCCATTATCTGTCATGGTTATTTTGTGGTATAGAATCTTCTAAAGATTCCTTCTTTCAGGATACTTTCCCCTCCAGACTCTGTTTCCTTTCTTACAGACCCTAGAACTAAGGGACTCTTGTCTTCATATTCCCATTATCCTTCTCATCTGGAAGTTTTTATTCCTCTCTGTTTCATCTTCTCCTTTGCATTTTTCTGCTTTGCTCTTTGTGCTTTCTACTGCCCCCAATGGATTCACCAAATGTCTGGCCCCTGACGTATCCTTTTGCAGGCTTTGGAGACTCCAGATCCCATGTCTGTATGATCTGCTTCTTCAGCCTCCCTCTCATTCCAGGCTTCAGCAGGACCTGCACTTCACCATGCTCCTTCTGTGCAGTCTAGGATTCGCTATCAATCTCAAGAAATCAGTCTTGACTCTGTCTCAAGACTACATTTTTCTGGGTAGCAGAATCCAAATCATTTCAGTGTTGCTCTGTCTTCCTTCTGTCAAGGTTCTGCCTCTAACAACCTACTTCCATTGTCTGCTTCCCCTTTGAGAAATTCCCTTGCAAGAATGAGACAGAGCATTGGGGTTCACACCTTCTACCATTCCCCCGCTTCCCTTCATCATGCTTCATATGAGGACGCTTTAATGGTACCTAAAGATGGTTTGGTTCCAGCATTGCCACCCTCTGGAGTTTCTGGTTTCCTTACTAACTTGTCTCAAACTTTAGTTATATTGATAGATTCTCCAGATGTCCCTCAGCCCAGGCATGCTTTTTCAGACTCCTATCCCTACCCCTACTCAAGACCTGTTCACAGATGCTTTTAATGTAGATGAGGAGCCTCTTCCAGCAATCCGAAGGCTCAGCATCTGTGGTCCCTTCATCAGAGGTCAGACCATATCAGTATAAAAGAGATGAGGGCTCTTCCCATGGTCCTGCGCAAGATCAGGAAGGACTCCCCCAGAATCTTGCTAGTGACTCACTTTTGGTCCAGACCACTGTGGTTCCCAATCTTTCACCTGGCCAGAGGCAATCCTCACATATTACCTCACGGAATGACCCTTCTCACACAAGATAAGGGGTCTGTCATTCACCCTCATTTGTCTACTCTTTAACTGACAGTTTTGGTGATTAGGGTTTTGATCCTTTTTAGACCTCACTTTTCTGAGGACATAGTTGTGGTTTGGCATTAGGCCAGGAAACTCACTACCAGAAAGTCCTATATGACTAAATGGAGGCGCTTTCCTGTTTGGTGTCTGAAACATCACCCAGATTCCTCCTTATTGGGGTCCTTTTGGTCCTTTTTTACTTGTGTGAACTGTTCCATGCTGGCTTAGCATTTGCTTCTGTTAAAGCTCACTTGTCAGCAATCACTGCTTGTGTACCCTTGAACCCACTGTTGGCCTCTAATTTTGAGGTCAAGCAGTTCCTTAAAGGTGTCCTTCATAGCAGTCCCTAAGAAGAGCTATTCCTCTCTCTTGAGACCTCAAGTTTGTCTTTGAAAAATTGACTCAGGGTCCTTTTGAGCCTGCTTCTTCTTCTTTGTAACGCAGCACAGGGAAAACTGTTTTGTGGTTGCTTTTACTTCAACCATAAGAGTTTCTGAACTCAAGACTCTGAAGGCGGGTCCTCCCTTTTTCCTAGGGTGTCTGTGTAGTAACCCTTCTCTTATGCTGTTGGTGGTTCATGAGTTATATGTTAATCAGTCTGTACAGCTCTCTTCCTTTTTTCCATTCTGCTAGTGAGAAAATTTTTCATATCTTGGGTCTGTATAGACAGCTCAGGTGTTATTTGGATAAGACAAAGGCTATCCACAAATCTGAGCAGCTTTTTTGTTTCTTTTCATACCAGGACATTGGGTTTGGTGGTTTCTAAGTTAACCACCTCCTCCTGGATTTCTAAGGCTGTTTCTTTTTCTTCTTTTGATGATAAACAGCTTTCTGCTTCAGGTTTGAGTGCATTCTACGAGGGGCTTTTCATAAAGGTGATTTTCTTACCTTAGCCACACAGTTATTACAGTCTAGTCCTGGTGGTCAGAAATCCTTTCCAGAGGACAATATCAATAAAGAAATTCCTGAAGAAAGTTTGTATGAGAATTCTAACATTGACAGAAATAGGGATTCTTCCCCTGGAGTTTCCCAAACCAAAACTCTAATTCTGAGGAAAGCTGGTTCTTCCACCTCCCTTGGAGGAATTCACCTTTCACAGACTATTTCCAGGATTAATTAGGTATTTTTGTGGGAACAATTGGATGATGACCTTCATGTTTCACTGTTGCAGTCATCACATTTGGGTTATCCCTCCTAGGGTAGCCCTTGGCCGGCCCGAATACCATAGGCTTAGTATTTCTGAGTCAGTTGCTGTCGCTTCAGGACTGACATCAGGTCGTCAGTAGCATAAAGTAAGGCAGCCGACGCCATTACATCAGTCTTGCTTGTCGAGGAGCCTGAAGCAGAAGCAGTTCATACGAGTGTCGGTCAGCCACTACCTGAGTTTCATCTTCTGAATTGAAGCTGAAGTCTTCTAAAGCTAAGTACCCCATTGGGGATCCTTTTTTCTTGCTCTAGCCAATGTCAGAAAAAGTTAACAATTGTCTAGCCTGTAGAAAGCAAATACCACACCGAGACTTTCATTCTTACTGCATCACTTGCTTAGGCCCAGACCATGACATCCCTCGCTGTCGCTTCTGTGCTTTGTTCAACGCCAGAACTATACGTTGTCGGGCCCTTATTGTAGCTAGATATTTTCCCTCACAGTCCTTGAATTCCGATATTGCTTTGGTAAGCCATCCGACAACAGATCTTCCGAAAAAATGCAAGGATAAAGACAGAGACAGACCGTAGAGGTCCAAACCTACCAGTGACACTTCCGTTAAGCTAGTAGTCAGTTCTCCTGTCCTCAGTGAGGTGCTTTCACAGCCCCTGACGCCCACTTCTGTGGATTCACAGGCCGCTACCGAGACCCTTTTGGAGTCCGGTATGCCGCAAAATTCTTCTTCGGCTAAGGATCCTGCGGTTGTCTCTACCTTGGATGGGTCTGGAGCCGCTGAGCAGGCACCAGCTTCCAAGGAAGTACTTTGCACTATTGATTCTCAACACAAAACGGATTTCGCATCTACCATTCTTTCGAAAACTACTGAGTTTGTAAGTCCTGGGGTACGAACCAGGCCCAAGAAACCGATGACCCATTCTCAGGTGCCTGCTTCCTTGCCTCAATCTCAAATGCTTAAAATGGCGGAAGACCTTATAATGCTGATCAGGGGAAGCCAAGGTACCCCTTCCAAAAGAAAGAGATCTGTCCCCAGTAGTTTTATCTGAACAGGAGTCTGACTGATGCATCTGAATATGAAGACATGCAACCCCTCTCTGCTTATGAGGATTCTGATGCAGAGGAATCCATTCCTTCAGCCTCTCCACCCGAGGACTTTTCCTTTGGGGAAAGCCTTCATACTTTAAGGGAGCATTTCCATTGGGAATGTCGGGACTACCCTCAGTCTAAAAAGAGATTCAGAGAATTCATAGATCTTCCACAGCACAGACCCCTAACCATTCCTCCTGTCCTGGATGTTGTGGATGATGTTTTCATGGAATCTAGTTTGTCTCCTGACACTCTCCCTCCTGCTCCCAGGAAACCTGACAGGTACTACAGAGTCCCTGACTCGCACAAATTTATTTTCAAAATCCTACTGCTGACTCTGAGGTTATTTCTCAAGGGCCTAAAGGAGTTAAGCAACTTCTCCTAAGAATCCCATCCCCTCAGGTACGAATTCCCGAGTACTAGACAGATGGGGTAAAAAAGTATACACCTCTGCTACTCTTGCTATTGTCAGTTCCATATGCTAAAATTTCAGCAACATACAATGGAACTCCTCAAACAAAAAATATCATCCTTTCCTGCTTGTGCAGAAAATAGAGTTACAACAGTTAATGCATTTTGCAAGTCAAGTAACTAAGCACACCTTACACTGTAGTTTGACGTCCTAGAAGCTTCTTGCAGGGCAGCAGTCACCGATTCTGTCCTTAGAAGGCATGCTTGGCTTAAGGAACAGCCCTTGCCAGACCATGTCAAATCTAAATTATTGGATGCACCCTTGCACAAAGGCACCAAGGCAGAGGAGGTCTTAAAAAAGATGGAAGAAAAAGCTAAATCTATGCATACAGTTAAGGATTTCCGATAGGTCCAGCCACCCAGGTTCAGTAGGCATTGTCCCTCCAAGCAGTGGTCCTTTCCTGCCCCCTCCAGGTCAATTCAGCCCAGACCCCAGGGAAGCAGACCCCCCAGACAACAGCCACAGGGAATGCAGAGATCAGAGCAATGCAGTTCCTCCACTTCAAAACCAGGTAGTGCAAAGCCACCCCCTCATGGTAAGACCTCACAATGACTCTCCACTTCCACTCCCTCCCTCTGCCCACCTGCACTTGCCCCTAGGAGGAAAACTGTTCTTCCATGCAAGCATCTGGGCCACCGTTACCAACAGCCGCTGGTTCCTCAACATAGTGTCCCAGGGATACATATTTTCTTTCCACACTCTCCCAACCCCAAAAGGGTTCCCAGATCTTCCTCCAAACCAGTGGGCAGAGGCCAAAAAGCAAATCCTTTCCCTGCTCTCTATGAGGGCAATAGAGCACGCTCCTGCAGAACAGATAGGCCAAGGTTTGTACTCCAGGCTGTTCATGGTACCCAGAAAAGAGTGCACCTGGCGCCCCATCCTCGATCTATCCATTCTAAGCTCCTTCCTGGTGATACGAAAAATCAAAATACTCACTCTCCACAACTACTACCTATGTTCTCCAAGAATGCTTGGCTAGCCACCCGAGACCTAAAAGAGGCCTACCTTCACATCCCAATCAGGGAATCATGCAGGAAATATCTACATTTTAGGGTAGAATCTCTGCACTTTCAGTTTCCTGTGCTTCCCTTTGGTTTATCTACTGCTCCCAGAGTTTTCACAAAATGCCTGGCTCCTGCCATTGCTTTTTGCAGACAAAGAAATGTACAAATTTGCCCATACTTAGACGACTGCCGAATTCAGGCAGACAGTAAAAGCTGCTCAAGCACCTGGCCTTTGTAAAGTCCCCACTGACCTCCCTAGGGTACACTATCAACGAAAAGAAATCCAAACTAGTACCCACCCAAAGGATTATATTCCTGAGAGCAAGCCTGGACACATCATCCCAGATGGCATTCCTTACATCAGGAAAGCAAACTTACCTGACAGCCTACCTCTGTCAACTAGCCACCAGACCCCAGTTATCCGCAAGGAAAATCCTGCAAGCTCTGGGGTTCATAGCATCGTACATTCTACTCATTCCGTATGCCAGACTGCATATGAGGAAACTTCAATGATACCTAAAAAGCCTTTGGTGTCAACACTCTCAAGACCTGGAAACTCTTACACCAATGATACCTTGCCTAAGGAAAGATTTTCTTTGGTGGGCAGCAACATGTTACCACAACAAGGGACTACCTTTCTCACCACCCCCCTGCCACCCAGACCCTCACCACAGATGCATCAGACTATGCCTGAGGTGCACACGTGAACGACAGGTGCATACAGGGCCACTGGAGCCCACAGCAAGTACATCTGCACATCAACCAAAAAGAAATGTTAGCTGTCAAGCACACATTTACAGCTTTCAGGCCCCTTATCTCCCTAGTGGCTCTCCTGATCAAAACAGACAGCACCACTGTGATGTGGTATATCAACAAGCAGGGAGGGACTCACTCCTACCCTCTATGCAGGCTCGCCATGACCCTTTGGCACATGGCCTCAGCCATGCAACTACACCTGTTAGCACAATTCCTGCCAGACTCTTTGGCAGACAACTTAAGCAGAAATCTTCAGGACCCACATGAGTGGCAGCTAGACTAAAGAACCTTCACCCTAATAACTCAGAAATGAGGCACCCCGAACTCTCCTGACCCAAAGGGAAGGAGAATTCATGCATCTCCAATTGCAGACCCTCAATTTGGCAGCCTGGCTTATTCCCTGACCACTGATCAAGCTGCCAATCTCAGTAAACAGATTCTAGATGTTATACGTGAGGCTAGACGCCCTAGCACTAGAAAGTCTTATGCTGACAAATGGAAAAGGTTCTGCACCTGGATTCTGACTAAGGGAGCCGATACGGCACATCCCTCCCTACCTCTCATCCTGGACTACCTAGCTAACCTGCTACACAGTGGTCTCTCCTTTTTCTCTATTAAAATTCATGCCTCTGCTATCTCTGCTCATTTCAACACTGAGCACCTGCCTTTCTCACACCCTCTCATCAAACAGTTCCTAAGAGGGGCTAGCAACTTGAGGCCAACTAGAAGACCACCTACCCTAGCTTGGGACCTCAACTTTGTGTTGGAAAAGCTCACCCTGCCCCTCCTTTGAACCAGCATCTTCAGCAAAGTTAAAGTTTCTCTCCTGAAGACAGCCTTGCTTCTGGCCATCACTTCAGCCAGAAGAGTAGCCAAGCTAAAAGCACTCATGGCTGTAGAGCCCTTCATCATCTTCCATGCTGACAGGGTGTCCCTCAGGAGTAACCCATCCATCATGCCCAAAGTGGTGTCCAGTGTGGCTCTCAACCAATCCATTAATTTGCCCACCTTTTTATCTAACCCACAAAACAAGGAGGAAAGGATCTTGCACTCTCTAGATGTGCACAGACAGCTCAGATTCTATCTAGACGGGACTAAATCGTTCAGAAAGACTGATCAATTGCTCGTCAGCTTTGCTACAGGGGCAGAGGGCAAAGCCATATCCAAACAAACCATTTCCAAATAGATGGCACACTGCATCCATTTCTGTTACAAGCAACATGGGAAACCTTCCCCTAAGGGGGTTAGGACTCCCTCTACTAGAGCAACCTCCACCTCTGCAGCTTTCCTCAGAGGAGTCACCACCAGGGACATCCTGGAGGCTGCCACCTGGACAGATATAGTACAATCTATTTAAAAACCACCCACATTTAAAGTGGTATAAGTACAAGTAAAAAACACAAGAAAAAAACTCAGCTCAACCTTCTTATGAATAGTATGACCTAAATTAAATTAAAAACCATACAGCTTCACCAAGTATTACCACCTGCCTATCTTCTCCAAATCCAGGGCAGGCTTTGCCACTGTAGTCTTGCAAGGCATCCTAGCCAGCCCTTAGTCTTCTTGACTGCCTCCACCCTTTTCCTCAGCTTTGGGAATCATCCCAAATGTGATGACTGCAACAGTGAAACATGAAGAACATAGTACAGTTGTGTACACTTACCATAAATGTAGATGTTCGAGTGTATTCACTGTTGCAGTCCTGGTTTCCCTCCCTCCATCCCCCCTTTTCTTCTCTCTCTCTCTCTCTCCTCACAAGGAACTTTTTGGTATTTACTTTCTACTGGTGGGGTTCTTCCACCATATCCTGGTTCCCACTTGTGGGCTCCTGACAGGGCAAGAAAGACTGATGTAATGGCGTTGGCTGCCTTACTTTATACTACTGACAACCTGATGTCAGTTCTGAAGCGACAGAAACCAATACAGAAATACTAAGCCTCTGGTATTTGGACCGGCCGAGGGCTACTCTGGCAGGGATAATCCAAATGTGATGACTGCAACAGTGAATACACTCAAACATCTACATTTATGGTAAGTGTACACAACTGTACTTTTCCTCTAAACTGAGGAGATATATATGTTGCAAGTGGATATACCTCATTCTACACCCACCCCTCCTATTTTACTGGCCTTGGAGGATGTGATTGGAGTTGCTTGTAATAATAATAACTCTCAAGCTACTGTCGCCAAAAAGGCAAATAGACTTTGTAAAGTACCTCAAGCTAACAAATTCTAGTTTTATCACCTTAGATCAGACCTGTATACCATTTTCACTTCTTCGCCAGCTGAAATCATACTTTTTTAGTAAATACTAATCTTTCTTTCCTCTGTGGATACAGAAAGCATGGTGAGAAATTTTCTCTTCTTCCACTTTAGCACACAGAATTCTTAGCTGTTGAGCACTTATGTTGAAATTCAGTCTTAATTGTATAGACAGTTTGAGGGGAATTTGAGGGGAATTTTCTGCCGCACCTTCTTCAGAATGCAGATCCCTTCCGAATTCTGATATTTATAGCGTGTCCCAGAAGTTTAAATGTGCTTTGAAGAATGTGATTATGCAAATTCTGAATATAGGGCCACTCTACTGCTACAGCTTTGAGGAAATATACCTGAGTACATAACCAAAAATTTGCTGATTGAAGTAAAGTCTGACATTTTAAACTACTTCAGATAAGGAGGTTTAGTTTGGCCATCTGTTGCTGGAGTCCACACACAATTTGATGAAAGAGGGGAAAATAATTCAGGGAGTGTTTGATTTTTCATGTCCCCCAGTACAAGTCTTTCAATTCCTGTACACTTTTTAAAGGGTAAAATAAACTATCCTTGCCACTTCGGGGAACAAGAAAGAGATGACAGGAGGTGGACAACAAAGAGCAGGATCTTTTCAGAAAAAGGGACTGTCTGATCCTTCAAACTGACTCAGTAGTCTTCCTTTGGAATTTCAGATTCCAGTTTTGTTTGTCAAAAAGGAACTGCACTGGTGGAGACAGAAAATGGCTATAAATCCAGGTATCCCATTTTCTTCTTGTAACCCAAGTCAGTCTACAGCAACAGATGCCTCAGATTTTGCTTGAAGAGCAGTTTCTGTAGGAGTAAGGGTGCAAGGCCTGTGAAACACTTTAGACAGACCAAAATACAAGTGCCAGAAATGTTGGCTGTGATCCATGCCTTGAAGTCTCTTCAGCAACTGTGGTCCCCAAGAAGTTTGATTACAGGCAACACCACACCAATGTAGTACAGTTTTTCTTCTCTGTTTTTAGTCAAACAGCTTCTGGAGAGAGTTTTACATGTGAGACGTCCTTATAAATAGATTGCACCTTCTTTTGATGTTTACTTTGTGCTGGAAAAGTTAACCATGTCTCCATTTAAACCTTTTCATCAGGTAGATTTTGAGGTTCATTACATGGAAAACTATTCTTACTGCTTTGGAATTTGCAAGAAGAATATCTGAGGTGCAAGCTGTCATGGTGTGTGAGCCCTGTATTTTTTTCCATAGGGATAAGGTCTTATTAACAAGAAATATCTTATTGATGCCCAAAGTTATTTGTGTTTACTTAAGTCAAGCCATCAGTCTCCTGGTCTTGTATACAGATCCTAAAAACTAAGGAGAGAATATTCTACTTACTCTGGATGTGTATGGGAATGTAAGGTACTACCTTGGCAGAACTAAGTCCTTTAGAAAAACAAATTAGCAGTTTAATCTGTTATGACTAGACAAAGACAGGACAACCCATGTCAAAACAGAATTTCAAGATGGTTGTCCTCAGCTATTGCCTTTGTTGTACACACCACGGTAAACCAGTTCCAAGAACTATCAAGTCGCATTCTGCTTAGTGCCTTAGCATCCATGCTGGCATATTGGGAAGGGGTGGACCCTAGAAGTATTGTAGGGGCACCTACTTTTACAAAGCATTAGAAATTGGATTCCTTTTTTTTTTAGGTTCAGGACAAGCTTTGTTAGGACTATTCTCCAGGGACCTCTGGATCCATATCCTTCCTCCTCCCATATTGGATAGGCTTTGGTATTCATATAGCCTAAAGGCTGCTGCATCACTGAGAATGATGAACATAGTACAGTTGTGTAAGTTGTATTTACACGTAACAGTAGGTGTTTGAATTTCTCACTGCTGCAGTAGCTGCATTTACCATTCATCCCCCTTCTTGTGAATATATGCTTACTGGTTTGGGATATAAACTTTTTTTATTTTGAATTTCAGGATGAGCACCCTCCTTCTCTACCTATGGGCAAGAAAGTCTTGAAGAAAGCTTCACTCTGCTGATTTTTCTCCACAGGGCTGACCTATCAGGAGTCGGAGTGAAGGTGTGGGAAGGAGCCAGAGCTTTTGGAACCTGTCTGGTTGTTTACTGGGTAGGCCACACCCCAAATATCCTAAAAGCTACTGCAGCACTGAGGACTTCAAACATCTGCTTAAACAAGTGTACTTTTCTGTTTTTGTATGGAATCCTGTGAAATGTTTAGGTATTCTCAATATCTTATTGGCTGTTTCACTGCAGCATATTTTTCTGTGGCCTTCTAATATTTATAGAGCACTTCATGTGCAGGTCTAATTATTAGTCAGCCAGCATTTAATATTTGTTTTTGTGTTTATAGTGAAATTAGATAAATAACCCAATTCCTTGATACTAGCCCAGTGTTTTCTAAATTTCTAATAGTGGAATTCCTGCCATGGTGGATTTGGCTGCAATGAGAAACATGGTAAAGAAGTTTGGTGGAGATCCCAAGAAAGTCAACCCTGTTTGTCCAACAGACCTTGTGATTGACCACTCAGTACAGATTGACTTCAGTAAGTGGTAAGTATTGTAATAAGTTTTGCAAATAATTTTTAAATGCACTTCTTTTGGTGACTTTTTTTGTTAATTGTTTCAGTCTGGTACCACCCACAACATGTGATGTTTTGATTTGCTGTAGTTTCTTAGCAATGTAGATTTTATAATGTATTAGTGTGCCAGCATGAATTTCTGTGTAGTTTCTTCTGTGTAATATGCAAATATGTTATGTTCTGTCTTGCCAAAAGCAGGATGTAGACCAGTGGATTTTTTCAGTTTGTTTTATTTATTTATTTTTGAACTTATTGTGCTTTGTGATGATGCACAGGTGCTAATGTGTACATTGCTTACTTTTCTTAGTCCTTTGCACAGGATTGAAGGGGATAGATACTAAAACTTTCAGTAAAGCCTGTGTTTCATTTTCTGTTAAGATACTGAGCAACACTGTGTACTACTACTTTAATAATGTAGAACTCCTGTCAGTAAAACGATAACTGTTGTCAGTTCATAGGCTGTTACTACACAATAGAATAGTTAAGCCGTTTGAAGTGCAGCCATTGCAGTCCCACAGGTGTACCCAAATATTTGCTTCCACTGCCTGTAAGGCATGGCAGAAGACTAGGTCTAGGCCGATTTAGCAAATTCCCATCCATTCATCTAAGCTAGAATTGCAAATTTTGAGTGAAGTACTTTGATTTACAAGAAGTGGTAGTTTTTTCCAGAAGTGTGAGAATTCTTTAGGAGAATCTCTCTTTTGCAAGCAAGTTTTATTTAATATAGATTTAGGTCTGTTGATCTTGTACTTGTGTTACTGCTAGCTGTGTGGATATGAAGTAGAGCAAGCGGGGATTATATCACTTACAACTGTGTAGACCAGGCATAGATCACCATTTAGAAGTCTGTAAGAAATAGAGAAATGAGACAGGGCACTTAATGCTGTGGGTTACTTGGGGAACTCATGTCGGAGATATTTTTGGTGAGGTACCCTTATGATGTCTCAAATTGTCTTAGGTAATTGGACAAGTATATGCTGAGGAATGCTTTGATGTGAAGTTGTTCTATCTTGCTGTTTATTCTTAGAGATGGGTTCGGAGCTGATCCTCGGCTCCGAGTCGGCCTACTACAAAGCTCGAGGTCTTCAGACAGCTCGAGGCCAAGTCCCTATGTCATGATGCAGCTTGAGTTACCACATATCTAGTTTGCTGCTGCAGTAGATTGGAGGTTTCCTAGCACAGCTCGGGCCAGTATAGCTTTTTTTCTAAAAACATACTAAATTTTGTATTACATATAATAGTTAGTGATAGTTATTTATAGTTATAATTTTAATAGTTTAATATTGGATCATTCTTCTCCCTTTGGCCTTCATTTTTTATAGGCCTTTAATATTCCCTTCTTTGGTGTGCCTTTATAAAAATATTAGCATAGTTTTATAGATATATATATATATATATATATATATATATATATATATATATATAGCTTTGTAGTGTTAAATAAGATTCTTTAACCGTTAGACATAGTGTGTGAGTGCATTTAAATAGTTATAGTTACATTACATTTATTCTTATACAGCCCATTTGTTGTTTAGGGCTAATTATTGTAGTTTGTTTGCTAAAGTTTTGTGTATGTGTGTGTGTGTGTGTGTGTGTGTGTGTGTGTGTGTGTGTGTGTGTGTGTGTGTGCTTTTTTTCTTTGAGACTACATTCTGTTATTGTACAGCAAGATTTTTTGGTACTGTAGAGTTCAATATGGCTGACAAAGAGAAAGACAAGCATCCTAAGTCTGGCTTTAAAAAGTCTTCAAAGTGTGGACAAAAGATGTCTGTGACAGTCACGTAAATTGTGTTTATTGTCGTGGAGCCTTGCATTTGCAAGAGAGCTGCTCCATTTGCCATTCTTTTTCTACCAGAGATTTACATGAAAGGAAACGTAAACTCACTGATAGAGGACTTCTGAAATCTTCTTTTCAGGAAGCTTTGAGTGACCAGGATAAATCTAGTCAATCTCCCAAGTCTTCAAAGTCTTCTAAGGCTTCTTCAACTGATATGACAAAATAAAAAAAACGTTGACGTCGGCTCCACAGCCTTCGGAGCCGAGCGTCCTGTCTTTTTGGAGCTGTTCCCCAGTCCTGGGAACCGGTCTCCGAAGTATTAAAGTCTCCCATTCTCCAGTTGGTACCATCCTCCATACATTCATCTCTGTCCTCGATCAGGCTATCTGATTTGGATGTGGATCGTGTGGTGCAGAAGCTGCTACAGGCACCGGCATTTGCTAAATTTTTATCGGCTCCGACCCAAGTGGTTTCAGAACCGAAGACTTGTTATGCCATCGATTTCTTTAACTCCTCCGAGCCATACCGGTCCTTCATAGCCAGTCAAAAATGAGCAAACAACCTTGTAAAAATGTGTAGAAACAGGCAACCTGATGTCCAGATAGTCAATACTAACCACAGGAAACAAAGTCCAAGTTTCTTCTTTAACGTAAAAGTATTTTATTTTTCAAAAAGACAACGTTTTTGCGGACCCTGTCATAGCTTCCTCAGAAGAAGACAAGTAAAACAGCTAAACTGGTCTGTTCAAATACTCAGTTAACAGGAAGTGACAAATAATTGCACTTCCTGCACTAATTTGACTCAATAAAAATAATGAATAAAATCATGAATAATCATAAAACTCCGTTGAATTATCTATAAATATTGTATGATAAAAGACAACATAAAAATGTTCTTACTAGTGCATTTACATTAACATTGTAAAAAATTATGCATTAAACCCACAAAATAATGTACATATAGGTCCTTCATAGCCGGAAGAGTTGGACCTGATGATTGTTGAGCCTTCGGAGACGATGCATACTCCAGTGCCATCGGTTCTGTTTACTCTGACTTCCTCAGCGCCCATCGAGAAGTCTAGGAGCCAACACTCTCCGGTCGGGTCTGGGGAGGATAGTCGAACTGGCCTATCAGTTCTCACTTTGCCTTTCGGGGCATCGGCTCGGATGAGTTCGGCTCCTACCTCTGGTTCGGAGCCCACTGTTCCTGGGCTGAGGGGATCGGTTATTTCTTTGGATGCATCAGTCCCTTCTCATCGGAGCAGAGGTGCCTTTGAAGCCATGAGGAGATTGATGTCCCCTGGGACATCTGCAACTTCAGGTCCAACTACCTCCTCCCCAGAAGTGCTTGTGTCCACATCTGCCTCACAGATCCCTTTGAGACAAACTAAGTTGTAAAAACAAACTGGTTCACCAAAAAAGGCTCCAAGCAACATCCACAGGGAATAAATGAGGAACACAAGTTTAATTGTAAAGCGCTTTTCGTCGCTCAACGTTGGAGCAACTTCTTCAGACAACATTCAATTAAGTAATTAGTGAATTTATAGTACAATCTATTTAAAAACCACCCACATTTAAAGTGGTATAAGTACAAGTAAAAAACACAAGAAAACAACTCAGCTCAACCTTCTTATGAATAGTATGACCTAAATTAAATTAAAAACCATACAGTTACAGATAAAACAGTTGTTTCTGTTATGGATATTAAATACTCAGTATAAACCAGTGCAGTTGACCTAAGACAAATTAATTTATTTTGACAAAATAATCAAACATGAAATAATTCATTTTAGTAAAACTATAACCTATATATATATATATATATATATATATATATATATATATGTAAATAAATAATCTATATAAATGTGTACATGTGTATATAATTAGTTTATTTATAAAAGAACTATATTACCTACGTAAAGATGTAACTACATTTTAAAAAAACAGCTATAGAGAAATAATATAATCCATTTAATGAACTTGCCCTAGTACTATGTTTGTTTATTTATTTTCTATCCAAACTTTTAAGTTTCAACAAACAACTAATGTTGCAGTGTTCGTTTAGACCTGGTTTAACAAAAGCATTTGTTCTCCACTGCCAAGATAGTTCACGGTCTTCCAGTAACAAGTTATATGGACCCCCTCTGATATCAGTTTGAATTTGGTCAAAGGCAGTAAACTTGAAATTGTGTCCTGGGTTAGCTGCAATGTGTTTAAATAAAGCATTTTCTGTCTTACCATTAACTATTGCATATGTATGCTCATACACTCTCTCTTTCAGTCGACGTTCAGTCTTTCCTATATAGAAAGCTGAACATAGAGTGCATGTAGCAACATACACTATAAGTTTTGAATTACAGTTAAGTTTATGTTTGATTTTATATTTTGTATTGTTAATAGTAACATATTCACTGCAAGACATAAATTTACACATATTACAGCTACCACAGTTAACCATCCCTTTTCTATTAATGAAGCTGTTTGTTGTGTTTGTTTCCAAGATATTTTTAATATTTCTCCCTTTTCTATACACTATTTTAGGATTTTCCATAAATTTAAAATTTATGTTTTTGTCTTGTTGTATAATTACCCAATTTTTGTACAGTATATTTCTAATAGTGTTACTGTCCATACTAAATGTTGTAATATAACTTATCTGGTAGTTGTTTACATCTTCTTGCTCAATACTGTCAAGGATATCAACTTCTGGATTGAAACTGTCAGTGTTGAGTGCAGTTACTGTGTTAGGGCATACACTTAAACTGTCATTA
The DNA here is from genome assembly GCF_019279795.1 of Protopterus annectens. NCBI lineage: Eukaryota > Metazoa > Chordata > Ceratodontiformes > Protopteridae > Protopterus > Protopterus annectens. Next base: position 1,206,549,196 of record NC_056739.1, on the reverse strand, counting down.
AGTCTTTCTCTAGTTTGTAATATTGGTACTAAAGTGCCATTATCTTTTTTGTACATGACTTCGTGAGAAATATCGTTCACTAAGTCAGTCGGATAACCTCTCTCAATAAATAATGTTTTTAATAAACTACATTCAAGTAAGAAATCACTAGACAAAGTTGTCATACGGGCTGCTCTAATAAGCTGTCCCTTAACTATAGCTTTCTTTTGTGTATATGGGTGGAGGCTAGTATAGTGAAGGTAAGAGTTACAAAAGGTGTCTTTTCTATGTATTTTGGCAAAATACTGCATACCCAGAAGGTCCTTGGATAAGTTGACATCAAGGTAATTAGTGGACAAAGTTTGAAAATCCAATGTAAATTTAAAGAAGTCGGTAGTAGTATTCAAGTAAAGTAGAAAATTGTCTGCTAACTGCTTTGGTCCTTGAAATAAAATAAAAATGTCATCAAGGAACTGAGTGTAATATTTAATATTTTATATGTGAAGTCCACTCGGTGTTCTGAAAGATGAAGTGATTTTCCCAGTACACCATTACCGTGTTAGCTAAACTGGCCCCACATGGCGAGCCCATCGCGACGCCACATTTTTGTAGATACAACTTATTATTGAATGTGAAAAAATTATTTGTTAAAATAATATCAAGTAGTGTTGTAACTGTGAACATCTCATTAGATGGTGCACCTTTTTTAATGAGAAATAAGTTCACCCATTCTATAGCTTCTAAATGGGGAATAGACGTATACAAGTCTATAACGTCTATAGTTAAAAAGTTGTTTTCTTCGTTGTATACAATTTTATTTAAGTTCTCAAGGAAAGTCAACGAGTCTTTGCAGACTTGTGGTTCTGTTTTAAGGTACTTTTTCAAGATATAATCAACTACTTTTGCCGAAGCGTAAGTAATAGAGTTACGTCCATCTGTCAATGGCCTAAATGGTGGATTTATAATATTTTTGTGAATTTCTGGCGTCGCGAACAAAATAGGAATCTTTGGCCAGTTCATAGTTATATAATGATATGTATCTGTGTCAATATATCCATCCATAAACAGGTCACTATAATAGTTTTTAATCCTCCTGTATGCAGTATTTACCTCATTAATAGACACCTTTATGTATGTTTCACACGCCAAAATGTGCTCTACCCTGTTGACACAATTATCAAATATAGCTAGCCCACCGCCTTTATCTGGTTTTATAGTTCTAATGTCTAGTGATTTAAAAGTAGATAGTGATGCGGATTCATCAGTACTAATGTTACTGGGCCTCAAGTCCTTATGGAAGACATTATTTTGGCTGTTGTTTAAGCAGCACAAGTCCAATTCCACAAGTTGTTCAAAAGTATAAAGTGTAGGATGTAAAGTGGGATTGTACTCACTGACTATTTTTAAAGGGTTTGTTAAAGCCAAAGAGTTTCCAAGTAGTAAGTTAAGATTGAGTTTTCTTACAAACAACTTAAGGTCTTTTATACTTTGAACCAAGTTCATGTGCTTACTAGGGACAAATGTTTGTCCTTTAGCCAAAAGTTCAACCAAAGTAGGGTCTATTTCTATACAAGAGAAATTGTATATATTAAAGTCCCCTGCTATATTGTGAATGACAGTTGGTTCAATAATTTCATTCATTACCTCTTTGGTTTCTTGCAAGGGCGAAATGTGTTTTTTTGGTTCTGAAAATTCTGGTTGTTATTAAATTGTCTCTTTGGTATAGCACCCAGCCTGGCGTTGTTTTGATCATCTTCATATACTGTTCTGTTCATGTAATGTCTGTTAGATTGTTCTCCATTGAAATTCCTTTGTTTTCCATTCCTGAGTCGCCCAGCCCAGGTGTTATTATTCGAGTTGTCATCTCTACTGTTTGAGTTATGGTTTTCATAGTCTAGGCTAAGGTCTAAGTCATCATGGTGTAACTCAGCAGAGACAGGGCAAGTAGCTGGTGCATTAGCAAGTCCATTCTGTGACCCAGGTGGATTAGGGTACGCTCTACCATTGTCATATGCCAATCTGTCACGGTTGAGTTTTTTGGCTTTATTTGATTTTAATTTTATCAGTAATTGATCAATGGAATTAAAAGTTCTATCATATTCATACTTATATCTAACAAAGTCAACATGGTTAATTATAGTAGTGTTTAATTCAGCAACTTCCTTAGATAAATCAGTTATTTGAATATTATAATGCTTAATAATACAGTCCATCAATGCAAAGCCTTGTTCATCAAACAAAGTATTAAGCTCAAGATGAAATGATGAATTAGCTACTAATCCTGTGGGATAAATATGGTGCCAAACCCCTTCGGCACTACACGTTGTCTACAACATTCCTGGAAGTAGTTAACCTCCAGTTGCAGTTTTTTGATTTTTAAGTAGTTTGGCGTCTAGTACCTTAAGGTTGTTTGTGAGTAATTGTTCACTAACCTCGGGTGTCTCAGCGTTGTCAGCCGGTCGCTCCGATAGGTTTTGTTGACCAAACGTTAAGTTTTTAGTATTATGGATCCAGTCTTGAAATAATGGAGCTCCAATAAGCTCTCCAACGCTGTCTTGGGTGTTTATAACTGCTCTGGTCTTGTTGTTGCCTTTGCACAAATAGTTTACATGACTCGGATTCCGAGAGCCTGATATTTGTGCAGGTAGCTGGTTGCCTTGCCCAAAGTTAGTGTTAGAGTTCGTGTTAAATTCACGTAACTGAGTATTGTTTTCGCTTGCTAACAGTAAATTGGTTCCACAGCTTTCAGTACTTTGATTCGATAACCTCGTAGTGGTAGTAGGAGGTGTCCGTTGTCCTAGTGGAATAGATCCCAGAAGGTCAGATGAATCTGTAGTACGGGAATAGTTCGAATTGAAGCTCTTGGTTTGAGAATCCAATCGCGAAGATAGAAGGTCGACTCGCTGAGTTTAGCGCCAAAATAAGGGCTGTTAGGTTTACTTCTTCCAAGTTAGTATCTCCCCCAATTGAACCAGATAATATAGCAGGAATAAAATCCTCATTGTCACTAAGATTGTTGGAAGCCATAAGACACACACGAGAAAAACTAAGTTGTAAAAACAAACTGGTTCACCAAAAAAGGCTCCAAGCAACATCCATAGGGAATAAATGAGGAACACAAGTTTAATTGTAAAGCGCTTTTCGTCGCTCAACGTTAGAGCAACTTCTTCAGACAACATTCAATTAAGTAATTAGTGAATTTATAGTACAATCTATTTAAAAACCACCCACATTTAAAGTGGTATAAGTACAAGTAAAAAACACAAGAAAACAACTCAGCTCAACCTTCTTATGAATAGTATGACCTTAATTAAATTAAAAAACATACAGTTACAGATAAAACAGTTGTTTCTGTTATGGATATTAAATACTCGGTATAAACCAGTGCAGTTGACCTAAGACTAATTTATTTTGACAAAATAATCAAACATGAAATAATTCATTTTAGTAAAACTATAACCTATATATATATATAAATATGTAAATAAATAATCTATATAAATGTGTACGTGTGTATATAATTAGTTTATTTATAAAAGAACTATATTACCGACATAAAGATGTAACTACATTTTAAAAAAACAACTATAGAGAAATAATATAATCCATTTAATGAACTTGCCCTAGTACTATGTTTGTTTATTTATTTTCTATCCAAACTTTTAAGTTTCAGCAAACAACTAATGTTGCAGTGTTCGTTTAGATCCCTTTGAAGCGTAGAGACCCTGAGCCTCAGGAATCCCCACTGGGTGCCCCTGCTCATGTCTGATACCAACTTAGATGAATCAGAAGGATCCCCTTGGTCCCCCTCTGAAGATATCTTATTTGCAGAGATATTAGAAATCCTTAAGCAGAGGGGTGGCTGGAAGTCCACCAACCCTACTGAAGATGTCCGTTCTCCTGAAGGCTTTCGGGTCTCAACCCTCCACCTCTTAGGTGTCTCTGGCCTTCGTCGGGCTCATGGAGCTGGTCTCATGAAGGTCGTTGGAGTCTCAGGACACCATGGAGCCTGTCCCTAGCAGGCCCAATAAATTTATTTCTGCCCTTCAGGACAAGTCTTTTCTCACTAAGGGTGTGCTACTTGATGCCATGGTGGTAGTGCCAGCCACCAAAAAAGAGATGTCAGAAACTTCTTCCTATATCCATCCTCCTAACAGAGAATCTAGAATCATGGATAGATATGGGAAGCGCATGTACAGTTCAGCGACTTTTGGCATGCGTTCACTGAACTATCTCACACATTTTACAAGACTGCAAAGAGACCTCCTAAAGAGCTTGGATATACTTTTCAGGGTATGGTAAGTGCAGGATCTTCACACACAGTTGCCTCCCAGCTTGCTACCCTCAATTCCATAGTGAACTCGTCCATGCGACTCATCTCATATGCATCTGATGGAGTAGGGCAGCGGGTACAGGAATTGCTCTTAGGAGGCACTCCTGGATGCGCTTGTGTTCTTTCGCGGAGCTCTTTAAATCATCCTTTGTCAACACCCCTTTTGATGGCTCGTCCCTTTTCAGGCCCAGAGTTAAGGAAACTTTGACTAGGTGTGAGCAGGAAGAAAAGACTCTGCTGTCGGAGTCCGTTTTTCCACCCCTACTAGACCCTACCCCAAGGGTGAAAAGGGAGGAAAGATGTGGTTCCGAAAAGCCCAAGGTGCCTTTCTGGACACACGTGGTGAACCCCCCTCCAGGGGCAGAGGAGGGGGCAATAATGGAAGACGCCACCCTCGTGGCAGAGGGGGTCTGCAAAACAAGGGCGACAAGAGTTCTTTGGGAAGCCCTACCAGTGCTCTTGAAAGGAGGTCCGACTGTCTGCTCTGGAGGCAGTCGGGGGTCGCTTATCTTTGTATCCAGACGCCTGGCTCAATAAACGACAACTTGGTACAAAGTATAGTTTCCAGATGATATTTCATTCCCTTCACCATTCCCCCTCCATTGACAACAAAAATCCTGGACGTTCCACCCAGTTACAGGGAACAAGCAACAGTAGATGTCCATACGTTGCTAAGAAAGAGTCATCCAACCAGTCCCAGCAGACCAGGCAGGATCTGGAACTTACTCAAGATTCTTTTTAGTTCCAAAAAAGACAGGGGACTGGAGACCTATTTTGGACCTCAGCAGACTAAACAGATCTGTCAAAAAAGAGAAGTTCCAGATGGTCATGCTTAAGCCAGTACTTCCCTTCTTTAGAGAAAGACAATTGGATGTGCTCGATAGATCTACAGGATGCGTACTACCATATAAAAATGACCAGACCATCCAGGGATCATCTGCGCTTCCGGCTGGGAGCCAATAATTACCAATTTCGAGTCCTGCCCTTTGGTCTCACTACAGCCCCCAGCGTGTTCACCAAATGTATGGCAGTGGTCATGGCTCACCTGAGGCGTTAAGCATTCCAGGTGTTTCCTTACTTAGATGATTGGCTCCTCACCGCCACCACCAGGCATCAACTAATGCAAGCCAGGGACACCACTCTTACTTTTTGCAGTCAAGTGGGCATTACCATAAATTCAGAAAAATCTGCCCTGTCACCATTGCAACATATCATTTTTTTCGGAGCTGAATTGGACACCACCACTTTAAAACTTCCAGCAGAGAGAATTTTACTACTTCGTCAACAAGTCCAGAACATCATATCCAGAGACAAAGCTCCAGCATCAGAAGTGCTAAAGTTGTTAGGCATGATAGCAGCTGCAGTGATAGCGATACTGTTGGGTCGCATGCGGATTCTACAATGGCTGCTATTCACTCAATGGTCTTATCAAGAGCTTCCAATGTCTCATCTCATTATTGTAACAAACACATGCAAAAAGGATCTTCAGTGGTGGTTGACCTCTCTTCAAGTAACAATAGGTTGTCCTTTTATCCTGCCCTCACCATTGGCCGCAGTGACCATGGACACTTCCCTGATAGGGTGGGGGGGGGGCATTTTCAGGGAAAAACAGCCCAAGGCACATGGACCAAACAAGAGAGACATCTGCATATCAATGTCCTGGAGATGAGAGCGGTACTTTTGGCATTGCAGTACTTTCAGGACTCTCTTCCTCTGAGGACAATTGTGATTCAGATGGACAACATGTCAGTGGTCTGGGACTTGAACAAACAAGGAGGAGCCAGGTCCTATCCCCTTTGTTGCGAGGCCCTAAGAGTATAGCAGTGGGCTACATCCACCCAGTCCTTTCTGATAGCAACTCGCATCCCAGGGAAATCCAACGTGATTGCAGACAAAACTGAGCAGGGCAATTTTGTTGCTTCACGAGTGGTCCCTAAAAAAGAGATAGCGGAGAGAATATTCCACAGGTGGGGCCAGCCTTGCTGCGACCTTTTTGCTTCCCACATGAACACAAAATGCAGAAGCTACTTTGCCCTGATTCCCCCTCCGGGAGATTCCCCAAGGGATGCACTCGTACATGATTGGCCTCCAGGTCTCCTCTATGCATTCCCACCAATTCCCTTGATTCCCAAAGTATTACAGAAAGCAAAAGCCCTGGGAAGGACCATCATTCTAATAGCTCCTCGTTGGCCTCGTCAGATTTGGTTCCCCTTCCTTTGACTTCATCTGTTGGAAGAGCCTTGAATTCTGGACCCATTTCCAGACCTTCTGACGCAATCATCGTGGACTCTTCATCCCTCACTTCAGTCCCTAAAACTGACACCTTGGCTGCTCCAGTTCCCAACATAGCCAGGTTCCATAACCTCTCAAACGAAACGCAGCATATTTTAATATCTTGTCATAAATTCTCTACTAGGAAGTTGTACCTTAGCAAGTGGAAGAGATTTTCTGTATGGGCTTCTCAGAATAACATTGATCCCTACCAAGCCCCCATTTCCTCTATATTAGAATTTTTGACTATGCTTTTCAACAAAGGAGCTGTGGCAGCTACAGTTCGGGTACCACTTGCTGCCATCTCTAATTTTCACCTTGGCTTTGAATGATTGAACATAATGTCACACAAGCTATCCAGAGCCTTTCTCAAAGGGGCATTCCACCTCAGATCACCAGTGAAATACCCTTATAACCCATGGAACCTAAATTTTATGCTTTCACGCATTATCCTCCCACCTTTCGAGCCAGCTTCCTCATGTGATTTGAAATTTTTGTTTTGGAAGACTGTCTTTTTAGTAGCCATCACGTCTGCCCGTAGAGTATCAGAGCTACAGGCCTTGTCCATAAAACCTCCATATTTCGTTTTTTATGCTGACAGAGTGTCCCTGCGACCAAATCCTTCATTTTTACCTAAAGTTTGTACTGAAGCTAACCTTAACCAAATCATAAATTTACCAGTGTTCTTCCCCAAACACCCCAACAACTTAGTATATGCTGCACAATCTTGATGTTCACAGACAGCTCAAATTTTACCTGGATCGAACCAAAGAGTTCAGAAAATCTGAACAACTTTTTGTTTCCTTTTCAGATTTTAGGAAAGGTATGCCAGTGGCAAAAAATAACACTATCTGAATGGTTATCTGATTGCATCACCTTCACTTATTCAGCTGCCAATTTACATTTACAACACAAAATTAAGGCTTATTCTACCGGAGCAGTGTCCACATCCTCTGTCTTTTCTGCTAGGCTTCCTATAGACTATATTTGTGCAGCAGCCACTTGGTCAAGACCTCATACCTTTATCAGTTATTGCAAAGTTGATAAGGCCTCCAGGGACAGGGCCTCCTTTGGTTCTACTGTCCTGAAAAAAACATACTCCCATGAGCCACCCGAGAAAGATGGTGCTTTGGATGCTACCCATCTGTAATAATGAACGGCGAGATAGCACAACTTCACGTAAAGAAGTTATGTACTCACCATAACGTTCCATGTGAGTTGTTCATCTCACCTTCATTCTTACTTCCCACCCTCCTACCCCTCCAGGTTTTTCGAGGACCATGATACTACTTTTATCATGGTTACTCAATCTTTCTGTGTGTTTTCCCTAAAAAAGTGATAAAATGGCACGTGGTATTGTTAGACTTAGCAAACAAGATCTGAGGTAACTCAAGGTGCATCATGGGGTAGGGACTTGGCCTTGAGTTGTCTGAAGACCTCGAGCTTTGTAGTAGGCCAACTCAGAGCCGAGGATCGGCTCCAAACTCATCTGTAAGAATGAAGGCGAGATGAACAACTCGCATGGAACGTTATGGTGAGTACATAACTTTTTTCTGTTATCAGCTTGATGAAGGGTGAGTGGAGAAAATTATGCCATATTTTGACCCAAGAGGGGAAGCTCTTAGTAATTGATTGATTTGAGGTATAAGGCCTTCCTTTGATCAGTGGTAATCAAAGAATTGTTTTTTATTCATGATGCCTGTCTCTCTAATGATAGTGTTTGTTTTAAGGGGAGCACTGTTTGTAGTATGTGTGTGGGAGTTCCTCCTTTGTAGACTGTGCAATGCTGTATTTTAAGCTGTGTGCATAAACTTACCCCCATAGTGCTTCTAGCTGACTTTCCTGAAATGTCACATGTGTAATGAGCATTATGTAGCTTTTCCAAAGCCATGTTGGATTGGGTGTAGGGATTGTAGTCTTCCTGTGTCCCTCCTGATGAGGTCCAAGATGGCATATTTCATCACCATACAGATGGTGCTGGTGAGGCTGACAGTGTAGTTGTCAATGTCTGTGTTGAGGCCTTCCTTGTGAAGGGCACTATTGCAGCTGTTCTTCAGGTTTCTTTTAAGGAGGTGGTCCAGTAAAGGGTGTGTCATACTGACCAGGAAGTAACTCAGCATGTTGTCTGGAAAGATGGAATTAGTATTTTTGGTCCTGAGTAACGCTTTCAATACTTGCTCTGAGGTGATATCCAGAAAGAGGAGGAATATGTACTGGATTCTTTGTATTGGGAAATTTTGAGTTGATGGAAGAAGTTGCAGCGGAATTCACCTGCTAGAATGTTAGCCATATTCTCAGAATTGTATTAGGTTATATCATTAAGATAAGCTTTGTACGATGCTGGGTGTTATTTTTGATGCTGTTTATGTAATTAATGAATACCTAGTGGTTATCCTCCCTGAAATAGCTATTTTCAATTTATAATTGGCCTTTCAGCATATGATTTTACAGTTCAATTCTTTATTCAACCCTTTTGAGGTTGACTTTAGAACACTGAGATTTTGTTCCTTCCTTTAGGGCTGTAAGCTTTTATTGTTCCAGAGTTTAAGTCCTACCAAGAGGAGCTTGTTTGTGAATTTGACATTCCTATTTGTGATGAATAGAAACAGGAACCTCTCTGCAAGAGCTGAAATAAAGTATAAAGTTTGGGTATGTGAGGTGGTGCTTGCTATAGGTTCATAGGAACTATGTGGTGAATATTCAATAGACTGATCTTATTATACAGTGGGGAGTTGAACACAGGCGGCAATCAAACAGGGGTTGTTCTGGTGAGGACAAGACAGTATATTGGTGCGGCTTGTGTGAGAGGGTATTATTCGATTAAGGGAGGATCTGATGTTGTCCTTCTCGTTCTGATTCATATATGGGTTTCGGATCCAATCCTCTGATCTGATTCAGCTGCCTTCTACAGACTTCAGCTTCCAGGTTCAAGCTCCTCCCTTTACCCTCAATCCTCTGTAGTAAACACAGCTTCTTCAAATCTCGTTTATCGCCATTCGAGTTGGATGTACTCTCCAGTGCCCGAGCAGCTATTTAGAGTTTGTCTCTTCCTCAGATAAGTGTGATTCTTTTTTTCTTGTATAGCTAGTGTTTTCCTCTCTTTTCCTCCTGCCCACTACGGTTTTGCTGGCATTAGGGTAATCCAAGTCTCTTGCTTTTGCTAGCGATTAAGAGTTTGAACTGTGGAAGTTGTTTTTTTTTTTTTTGTTTTGGAAGCTATGGATAAACCAACAGGGTTTAAAAGATGTTCAGAGTGCAGACATAAATTTCTGCACTCTGATTCGCATGAGAAGTGTGTTTGTTGTTTAGATGTGGTGCATTTACAGTCTGTGTGCCATCTGTGAGGGGTTCATCCCCAGAGCGATTGCCGATAGGTGTGACAAATTAATATTAAAAGGGATTCTTGCTGTGATGCCCCACCACTGGACCAGTAATCAGAGAGCCTCAATCCTCACCACTGGCAAAGGTGGGGGGGGGGTGTACATTGGGAGGATGACAGTTACACACAGGTTTTCCAGATGCACCTCTCTGCAACAAGTGCAGTTTCCCTTAAGAGCACACAGAGGCCACAGTCCATCCGGGGCTGGTTTCTCCCTCTTTTTTTCAGATACCCAATAAGACTTCGCATTGGCATAGCTGTAGAGTTGAGATCTCAGTGGAGTGGCCAAGCTAAGACCTCCAGCACCCTATCTGTCCAACCAGTGCTTTGTGTTCCTGCCCAAGTAACACAGACACTCACACACACACTCACACACTCACACACACACTCACACACACACTCACACACACTCACACACCCCCCCCTGGGAAAGGCTGACATAGGTTTACTAGCTATGCCCCCTTTTGCCCAGACTATAAGGTAGTTATCACTGCCACCAGCCGCTCTTTATCAGTTACTTAAATGGTTCCTTACTGTGTAATGTTATGATCAATACAAATGGTAGTTTGACCAAGAACAAGGCTATTAGAAATGGCCCACAGTGTCACCAGATAAATATGTGGTGCTGCGGTAGCGTTGTCGCCTCAGTTAGATGTTGCCCGTTCGATTCTCAGAGCGTCTTCTGTGGATCAACATGTGTGAATGGGTGTTCCTTCATTGAAGGTTGTGCGTTAGGCCCGGCAAGCCAGCATGTAAAAATCTACTGCCATTCATTAGCGGACTGGAGTTCCGCTGTGGCAACCCCTAACCGGGAAAAGCCGAAAGACGCAAACAAACTCTCAGAACTTAAATATCTCTACAAAGATCAGCCACAATGAAAGGTTTAAATGTATTTAATAATAAATAATAAAAGAAGAAGACAATACTAAATATATAGTTACAGTGCTATTAGAGTTGAAAATCACAGGAAATATTTAAAACAACATTGCAGGACAGTCTCAAATAAATAAAGAAAAAAAATATCTAAGCTAAGCTTTGCTATATTCCTGACTATATCTAAGAGAATGATACTGTTCCCTAGACTTACTTATTCAGAGTAAGGCAAATGTGTGGTGAATGGGTCTTCTGGTCAGGTCCAAGACAGACTACAGCATGCTGAGACTCACTTTCAGAGACCTTTCAGATTAATATCTCAAATATTACTGCTGGGCTAGCTTGCAGAATAACATCATTTCTTGTCATCTGACTCTATGAAACCCCCCACTGCTGGAATCTGGGAGTATTTAGCATCTCCCTGTAAAAATACATAGACAAAGGCTTTTCCTCTGATCTTTGGCAAATAGTGGAAGTCATAAAACAATAAAACACTTCCAAGACAATACAGAAAGCCCCTTAGTTTTCAACATTGTGTATCCTTTCTGCAGTGAAACTGAAAGACAACATCTTTTTTTTTATGGCCTGGCCATAAATAATGTAATTTCAGCTATTTTTCTGAAGTTTTGCAAGTTAACCTCCTGTATTCCAGTTTTCACTGTTAAAATATGTACATTTAAAAAGTTACAATAGTGTATGTACATTTCTGTTCTCTTCCAGCAGGGCACACTGTGGATACATCTGTAAGTTCAGTACTTTATGAAATAATTACAAACACTCCAGGGATGTAAACCTTGTCATCACAATAAACAAAACATGCTGGAGGGATAGTTTCCTGACCCAGAGACTCCCCAGACTCTGGAATAGACTGTCCATACATGTCAAGCAGAGCGCCTCTTTGGCCCTCTTCAAAAGGAACCTTGACAACTGGATGGAAGATAGGAAATTCACCCCAGGGATCACGTCAGTCACCCTGCTAGACAGGGGTCCAGGGAAGTAATTATTGTGGGAAGAAATAGCCAGGGAATTGTTATGACTAGGCTTGTATAGGCCCTAGGGTCGATAGCCTAGTACCAGCCTATGAACCTTTATTTTTTCAACCCGCGTCTGTGCAAAACGAGTTTGATATATACATGGCATACAGTTCTAATACATTTGTAACACAAGCATCCTAAATGAAGCATGTTGACATTCACAAATGACACATAACCATTTACAAAATTCCAGACGGCTGTGCTGGCAGTATCTCCCTTTGTCACATTTTAATATAAATTATGCTGATATTCACAAATGACATAAGTATTTACTGCCAGCCCAGCTAGCTGGAATTATCTCCTTTCATCACACTGTCTCCATCCACTCTTTCTTCTCCAGGAGCTCACACCCTCGAATAGGTTACACAAGGTTCTTTTCCAGACTCCAAGAAGCACCCTCATAAGCACCCCAGGGCTTCATCAGAACCTTCAACTAAAATACTAAAATCTTTGGATTTTGCTGCACCAAGGCCACGCTGTCCTGCAGGGATCCTGAAGCCCTCTCGGATCCATCTGCACCTACGCCAAAGACTTCAACTGTTGTTTCGGATCTGGCTTTGTCTGGATCTACGTCTACCACGGCCCTTCTATTTGTCCCTTGGATCAGAGGAGGTCTGATCAGAAGACCCATTCTTTGCTGTCCTCTTCCTTAATAGGACTTCAGCTCCAAAAACTGGGAGCCAGTCACCAGAGTCATCCATTTGTTTAGTCTCCCCCATGGTGCCAACAAAAATTTTGCAAACTCCACACCAGTCCTGTCCTCCATCTGTAGCTTTGTTCAGATCCTCCAGAAGCCTTTTAGAATATGGTGTGGACAGGATGGCAAGGAAGTTTGTCAGGCTGAGGTCCAGATGGGGGTCTTGTCGGCTGTGTCTCCTGTTGAATCAGTGAGCATCCCAGCCAGTGTAGACTCTCCTCCGATTTTTGATTTTGGAGCCCCAGGACCTTAACCATCTGAGAGATTCTGTATCAGATTCAAGGACATTCACTTCCTCCACTATGATAGTTGCCTTGACCATATATGCTCTGAGATCTTTGGATCAGACTGGGTCTTGGATCTGGGATGTCAGGGTCGCATCCAAGGATAAAGGTTCAGCTCCAATTTTATCGGAGTTGTCTCTTCCCCTCGGTGCTTCAGCTCTTGACAGCACAGGTCCGATTCTATCTGGAAGCTGTGGATCCAAGGCCCTTGTCATTTCTTCTTCTAGGATTTCAGCCTCAATGGATTTGGGCAGAGGTTCTCCAGGTCCCTCGGATTTCCATGTCATAGAAAAGGCTTTCTCTGCAGACAGAGACCCAAGCTCTTTGGCTGCTGTTCCACTCCATTGATCCTCATCGGATCTCGGAACCGGGCCTTCTATTCCTGTCCAGGGTCAGCCCGTCTTGAAAAGTATTGGAAGAGGACGTGTAAAAGTTGCTATTTAGACTCTCCCATGGAGCCCCTTACCAAAGATAGGACTTCGATGAGGGAGAAGGATTACCAAAATTACCACCAGAAAACGTCTGTTTTGCAGACATTTTGGAAATTTTGAAACAAATATCCTACTTCTGAGGAGTCTGTATTTCTAGAGGCCTTTGAGATGGACCCATCTACATCGTGGATGACCTTAGTGGCCCGCTGGGCTTGGAAAGAGCCAGACACAGTAGAGCCCATACCTAAATGACCTGACAAGGTTCCTTCACCCCCTACAGATTGTTCTTCTTGGTCCAAAGGTATTCCATTTGATACTATGGTTGTGGCAGCCGCTACTAAGAAAGAGCTAGCTGACCATAGCTTTACCATCCATCCGCCGAAGAGGGAGTCGAGCGATGGACAGGTTCGGCAAGCACGTCTGCCCTTTGGCCACTTTGAGAGCACTTAACACCTTGGCACATTTTACTTGCCTGCAGAGAGACCTGGTGAAGGAACTCTCTGCATCGTTGTCGGAGACCATGCTGACAGAGGAATTTGAGAAGGTTTCTCTGAAGCTGGCCACTCTTTCTTCTCTTGCCAAGTCCATGAAGCTCCTTTCTCATTCAGCGGAGGATACCTCATGGGCAGCTGGCACTGGCATTGCGGTACCCAGACATTCCTGGATAAGGCTTTGTGACTTTGCGGAGCCGTTTAAGGCATCTTTTGTCAGTGCTCCCTTTGATGGTTCTTCCTTATTAGGTCCATCAGTTAATGACACCCTGACCTACATCAAGAAATAGGGCAAGACTTTGTCTGCTGTAGGGGTTAAGTTTTCCACCCCTCAATGGACCTACTCCAGGAATCTGAAAGGGGCCAAGAAAATTTGGTTCCATAAGTCTCAAGGGTCTTTCCCTGACCAATGCGGATAATTCCCCTTCAGAGGCAGAGAAGGGGGCTTTAATGGGAGATGCCATCCTAGAGGCGTAGGGTGTCCACAAAGTCGAGGCTTCAGGGAACCTTTTTCTGACAAGCCCGGTCAGCGGTCGTGAAGGGTTTCCCGACTGCTCTGGCCTGGAGACAGTCGGGGGCCATATTTTTCTGCACTCACACCTGGGCCCAGTTAACAAAAAATGTTTGGGTGCAAAGGATTATATCCAGAGGCTGTTACATTCTTTTTCTTACATCCCCAAGAACACGAAAGACACTCCCTGACTTTCCACCCCATCAGAGGGAGTCGGCAGTCTTAGAAATTCAAAAGTTGCTGCAAAAAAGAGTCCGTTAAGGAGTCCCAACTGAACAGAGAGGATCCAGAACTTACTCCCACTTCTTTTTATTGCCAGAGAAAACCAGGGACCTAAGGCCAGTCTTGGACCTCAGTAAACTGAACCTCTATGTAAAGAAAGCGAAGTTTCAGATGGTTACAGTATAAACTATCCTTCCATTGTTAAGGAAGAATGATTGGATGTGCTCTGTGGACTTGAAGGTTGTGCACTATCACATAAAAGATAAACTGGTGCTTCAGGCTGGGAGCCAGATGCCACCAATTCTAAGCTCTGCCCTTTGGACTCACTGCAGACCCCAGGGTGTTTACCAAATGCATGGTACTGGTTACAGCTGTTTTTGGATGTTCCTGTATCAAGACAACTGGCTCCTGATTGCCCCGACCAGGCATCAACTGTCTCATGCTAGAGATTCAAAACCACGGCATTTTGTAAAAGTTTAAAAATGAAGGAAGAATGTTAAATGCGTGGGGTAGAGTTGGTGGAGCACTAATTGTGGATTAATTGTTTGATTAATTGTGTAGTTTATGTAATTATCACTTCAGTGGTGTATATAATGACTGCTTTATCAATGCTGAATATTCCTTGAAGTCAGTAGCCGAGGTACCAGAAGCATTAAATTGTACTGTTGCAGTCTTTTGCTGGAGTCCCGAGTGTCATACCAGAGATTACCTGTTCCAGATATCGGGTCTCTTAGGTATCGCAGTAAATCAGGACAAGTCACGGACAATGCCAGTTCAGTCCTTGGAGTTTATCAGGGTTCAGCTGAACACATTTACCCAAATAGCATTGTTGTCCCTACATCGGATAGTCACCTTGAGGAACCAAGTCGAAACTTTACTAGTTGTTGTTCTCCTCCCACCAGATTTGTTCTTTGAGGTTTTGAATCTGTGGCGGCTGCCATAACATTCCTCTGGCAAGGTTCTGTATGCATGTTCTCCAGTAGACCTTGGCTATGCAGTGGTGTATACTTCTCTAATCTCTCTCTGTTCCTTTCAAGTTGACAGAAGTTTTCAGAGCCCACCTGAAATGGATTCATTACGACCTGTTATTTGATGGACCATTTATTCTCCCCTTGCCCACAGCCACAGTGACCACTGGCGCTTCCCAGCTATGGTGGGGGGGGAGGGGCATTTCAAGGCGAAAATGGTCCAAGGCACATGGACTCCCATAGAGACCAGATTGCATGCATGTCAGTGTCTTAGAGATGAGAGCACTCCTTCTCGTTGTAAGCCTTTCAGGACGTTCTCCTGCTGGGGACTACTGCAGTTTACACAGACAATATGTCAGTAGTGTGGTACATCAACAAACAAGGAGGAACCCGTTCTTACCCCTTTTGCAGAGAGGCCATGAGAGTTTGGGAATGCTTGATCTCTTCATACAACTTTCTCATTGCAAGTCACATACTGGGGAAATCCACCGTGCTGGCAGACAGACTCAGCAGGTCCATCCGGATGCCTCATGAGTGGTCCCTCAAGCAAACAGTAGCAAATCAGATTTTTGGCCATTGGGGCCACCCTTGCCGTGATCTTTTTGCTTCCTGTCACAACTACAAGTGCTGTAAGTACTTCCTGCTGATCCCCCCACCAGGGGAGTCCCCAAGAGATGCTGTGGTCCACAAATGGCCCTCCAGTGTCCTTTATGTTTATCTACCCATACTGTTGATCCCAAAACTGTTTCAGAAAGCCCAGTGGTTGAAGAGGACTGTAATCCTCATTGCCCCTTATTGGCTTCATCAGCTTTGGTTCCCCTTCCTCTGGTCTCATCTGAAGTATCCTCCTTGGATACTGCAGGCTCACTAGGATCTCTTAACCCATCCATCGCTAGGACTGCATCAAGATCTGACCACTCTCAAGCTAACCACATGGTTTCTCCAATTCCACTGATTGTCTGAGGATCCAGGCTTTCATCTCCAGTCAAGAGTATTGTTTTATCTTCTTAAAAGGCTTCTGCCAAAAAAAGTATACAGAAGCAAGTGGAACAGGTTTTCTGTTTGGGGCACTAAAGAGAACATTGGTCCTTATTCAGCTTCTGTTCCTACCATCCTCTCTTTTCTTGCTTCCCCGTTCAAAGAGGGATCAAGCTTCAACTGGTGGCCATATCCAATTTCCACTCTGTCCTATCTAAAGGGTCTGTAGCTTCTTTGAGGTTATGTAGAGCTTTAATGAAGGGAGTTTATTTTCCCAGACCCCCTATCAAAGACCCCACTCCCCTTTGGGATCTCTCCTTGATTCTCCAAGAACTGACTCAAAAACTTTCAAACCAGCCAGTGATTGTGACATAAAATTTTTGTCTTGAAAACTATTTTTCTCTTTGCCATCACCTTAGAAAGAATTTCTGAATTACAGGCCCTTTCTTCTAAACCACCTTGCATTATTTTCCACAAAGACTGAGTTTCCCTCAGTACTAATCGGTCATTTATGCCTAAAGTGGCTGCTGAGTCAAACATTAATCAGATCATACAGTTACCAGTGTTCTTCCCCAGTTACTTCAATAAAGGGAAGAACGTGTTGCATTTACTAGACGTTCATAGGCAAGTACGTTTCTGTCTTCACAGGATTAAACAGTTCAGGAAATAAGATCAGTTGTGTCCTTTTTACCTAATCACCTGGGGCATGCAGTAACGAAGGTAAGTCTTGCAAAGTGGATTATTACTACAACTCTCTAACAGGTCCAACAACTTACTTTTCTTAGTCCCTTATCCACTCCTCACTCCATCCCAATCCTACTTCCCCACCTTAGGCCATGGCTTTTGCAACCCTCTCCATTTTCCTCTTGCCTCCATTCCTACTCCTTCTCAGTCTTGCATCTTGTACTACTCCATTTCCACCTGTCCATAGAGATCCCACTAATCCCTGTACTAAGTGTTTCTCATCTCTGCAGTACTCTATTACAGTCTCCTCCTCTATATCTTTTCCATGAATATCCCTCTGCCTAAAATCAAACTTCCTCCCCCTCATTCTCTAGCATCCAAATCCTGGGCCCATCCATCACCTCACCATACATAACTCTACCTCTCCCAACTTAATAAACTCATCCTCTCCAAACAAACATATTTCCTTTTACTCTATGAATGCAAGTAGTATTCTGAACAAAGTTAGTGAAATCTATGCCTTGATAGCCTTTCACACCCCCTGATGTCATCACCCTAACAGAGACTTTGCTAAAACCCCAAACCTCTGCTAAAGACATTCTCCCCAGTTATAATATACTTCACATAGATCACCAAAACAAAAAAGGGGTGGTGTTGCCACCCTCTACGCCAACAACCTCACCATTACAAGTATTATGAAACCTATCCCATCCTTTTCTCCTGCTGAACTACTTGAAGCTAACCTTAAAATAAATGACCACACCACTATCACAGTAGCAGCCATCTATATTCCTCCAGGAGACAACATTCCTCTGCTCGAAAATATTCTTTCATGCTTTTCTCAACACATCCCCACTGAAACTATCCGCCTTGGGGATGTCAGCATTAACTGGTTAACTCTCAGTAATCCAAACTCTAATACGCATATTAATGTATACGGCTTTACACAGCTAATCTCCCAACCTACCCATACAAACAACTGTCACACATCTAGTACTCTTATTGACTGGGTACTTGTATCTAATCCTTCCAAATATCATAACCCTGAAACCTTACCAAACACTGAGCAATCACTCCCCATTAAAAGTGCTTAGGTTCACTCCCCACTTCTCAAAACCTCCTAAATTTATCAATTGTAAACTCCCTAACTTCCATCCAGAAACATTTAATGCCCTTCTCTCTAAAGTAAACCGGAAATTCCTTACCCAACTCCCACTAGAAGAAGCAGTCCTAGCTTTCAACTCCACCTTCCTTAGCATCTTAGACTCACTTGCTCCCCCTCGCAAAGTCCGAATTAAGTCCACCATATCTCCGTGGCTTTCAAAAGCCACTCGTACCCTTATGTTAACTAGAGACAAGCTATGGAAAAAATGGTCACAAACTAAGCTCTCTGCAGACTTACAAAAATATAAAGAACTCAGAAATCTGACAAAAAAACATATAAACAAAGATAAAAAGACTTCTGTAACAAACCTCCCACAGCCCTAAAATTCTAATCCTAAAAAATTCTGAAACTCTAACCAAATATTACATCCTGGTAATCTTAACTCCCCCAATCCATGCCCAGACAAGACATCTGAAGAAACTGCCACTATCTTCAATAACTGTTTTATCGATTCAATATCTAAACTACTGGACCTTAACCCAAACTCCTCTAGTACTAACATCTCCAACTTTTCTGAACCTACTCCTAATACGATCTCCTCAAATACCTTCTCCCTCAAACCTGTACCTACTAGCTACATCAAAACTCTACTCTATAAATTAAAACCATACTCAGCATCAGCTGACAATATTCCTCCCACCTTTCTTCTACTAGCAGCTGACTCTCTTGCTCTCCCTGTATCCATCCTAATTAATCACTCTATCTCTTAATCTAACGTCCCTTCCATCTGGAAACAATGCTACACTCTACCTATACACAAAGGAGGTAACTCCTCTGATATCTCCAACTTTAGCCTGATAGCTGTCCTCTCCCCTCTCTCTTTAAAGTACTAGAAAATGTATTCATAAACAAGTTATGCAGTATCTAATACAGGACAATCTGCTTACACCCACTCAACATGGCTACAGACTCAAACATAGCACCACTACAGTTCTATTATCCTTCCTCAACACTGTTTCTATAGCCATGGACGACAATAAACTTATTTCTTGCCTATTCTTGGACCTCTCAAAAGCTTTCGGCACTGTCTCACACTTTCTTCTGCTGTACAAACTGCATAACCTCAAACTCTCCTTTGATACTGTTGCATGGTTCTCCAGCTACCTCACTGATGGATCTCAATCAGTGAGATGGCACTCTGCACTCTCCCCTCCTCTCCCTGTCAAAATGGGTGTACCTCAAGCGCCTATCCTAGGCCCTTTACTTTTTAATATCTTTATTAATCAGCTATATACCTCCTGTCCTCCGTCATCTTTAGTGCAATACGCAGATGACTCTACAGTCATCACCACAGCCAACTCTCTCTCTAAGCTCTTCTCAGCTACTCAGACTTAGTTGAAACATGACTCTCCAACAAACCAGCTCATCCTTAACCCTAAAAAAACAAAGCTGTTACTTTTCTTCCTACCTAAAAAGTTCAACAATATTAAACCCTCCTTCTCCATACAGTCCCTTAATAACACTCCCATTCAGGTAGAATCCAGTACTAAGCTCTTAGGCGTAACCATCGACGATCAGCTTAAATTTGACTTGCATGTTGTTAATTGTATCAGAAAGACTCATTCAAAACTAGGGCTCCTTTACCGTAACAAGAAATTCCTTACCTCTGAAGCCAAGATTACTCTCTCTCTTACCTACCTTCTACCCAGTCTACTGTACAATTCTCAAATTCCCACAAATATCAGCACTCCTGACCAAACTCGAATCTACCTACAACAAGGTAGCTAGATTTGCTGTCCAACAAACCTACAAATCCCATCACTCTCTCTAAAACACCTAAACTGGCTTGAATTACCCCACCAGCTTCTGCTCTCGCAGCTCCAGATCATTCATTGTATCTTATACCAGCCTTCCTACTGCCCAGCACTATCCCCTCTCATCTCCCATTATTCTCCCTCCAGACCTCTCCGAAGCTCTAGCTAAGACCTACTACAAATCTACAAACCCAAGTCTAAATTTGGAAGCAATATGTACAGCTATCACCCCAGTATTGCCTGGAAAAGGCTCCCACTAGAAATCAGGACCCTTACACATCCTAAACAATTTGACAGCCACCAAAGAGCACTTCAAAAGTCACTGGTCCTGCCACTGCACTCTCCCTTCTTAACATCCACTACTTTTCTCATACCTTAATCAACTTTCTGCCCTTAACTCACTCTTTTCACTAACTCTCTCTAATCTTCCTTGACTTCTCTTTCTGTCTTCTAAAATCTGTTAAGCAAATTGCCTTAGAGAAGCATTCTGTTGTAATTGTCTTGCCTTCATGCACTTGCATCATGATAAAACTGGGTTTTTGTAACTACTTACCTCAAAAACTATACTCATCTTAATGACATATTTCTTTTTATACATCTTTTATTGACACTGTATAACATTGTATTGCTACTTAATGCCTTGTAATAATCCTATAACATTGCTGTTTAATGCTAATTTGTAATGAAAATTGTATAATATGTTGGAGGTTTTCTCCCCGGGCCACTGCTGAAAAAGGGCTCTTCAGCTCAGTTGGACAATCCTGGTCAACCAATTTAAAATAAATAAAATATCTTTAATATATTATAAGAACATGGAGAATAGGGAAATTAGATAATCAAGGTACATGCAGATAAGGTAAAGGCTCGAATGAAGAAAACCTCCCTTAAACCCGTTTTGAAAAAACATGGTATTAAGCATTAGTTTGATAGCAACTGACATAAGTTTGATATATATCATATATTTTATTACTATTTTAATATTTATATTGGTTATATATTTCAGTTTATTTAAGAAAATGATGTAAAGGTTATTATTTCAGAAGTTATGTAAGTGTATGCACTTAATTGATGCATTCTTATTGGACAATCCATGATTGATTGGTTATTTAAGTAATGTGTTAGTAAGGTGTTTTGATTTAATGTTATCAAAGGTTTGAAAAGCTGAATGCGAAAGTGCTTACCCAGTTTGTTTCCGTTTATTTTAAAAGTGATTAAAGTTTTTCATTTTATGCTAACTTTGACCGTGTTTTATTCAGTGGCCATTTTATTTTTTGGATATGGTAACAAAAATTTGAAGCTAACTACTCCCTCTGAAGCCCATTCAACTAGATCTATAGTCACATCTTCTGCCTTTTCATCCAGAATCTCATTTGATGACATCTGTGCAGCAGCCACTCTAAATCCCATACTTTTGTGACCCATTACAAATTGGACATTGTCTCCAGAAGCCAAGCTTCTATTGGCTCGAAGTGATTCTGCATATCCTTCCTTGAGGCCACCCAAGAGAAAGTGTAGCTGGGGACTCTGACCTATACGTTTATCAGAATGAGAAGGACAACATCGGATTTTTAAGTTAGATACTTACCGTAACTTGGCATCTGTGTTGTCCATTCTCATTCAGATTCACCTTCCCTTCCATCCGTCCCCCTACCTGGAAAAATGTTTTCTGGTGGATCTATGAAGCATTATTAGGAACCTTTGTTCCGTACTGAGCCTCTGGGTTTGTTTCTTCACTCCATTTTCTTATCTTTCTTATTGCTAACAGTCAGCAAACTTGATCTGAGGAAGCTGTGCTTAGTGCAGAGGATTGTGGGTAAAGGGAGGAGCTCGAGTCTGGAAGCTGAAGTCTGTAGAAGGTGGCCAAGTCTGATCCAAAATCGGATCCGACACCCATACGTGAATCAGAACGAGAATGGACAACACGGATCCCAAGTTATAATAAGTACATAACTTAAAATTCTGTTGCTCAACTGAAGGAAGCATTGTGTGAATTTTTGTTGATTTGTAGGCGCGCCAGTTCATGGAGGCATAGTTAAAGCCCTCTAGAATGATGATGTTTGGGTCAGTGGCAAAGGACTTCAGTTTATTAAAATGTGGTTTGTAATTAGTGGGTGTCATGGACAGGGTTTTGTAGTTTGCTAGGATGTGATACATAGGTTCATAGATTAGTACTAGGCTAACTGCCCTTGCAAGCCATTTTAAGCCTAGCCAATTATCCCTTGCGAGACTCGAACACTGCACCTTGTGTTTGTAAGGCAAACATCTTAACCATTAGGCCACCCTCCCAACTGATCTTGTTTACAGATATCTAGGGTACTAGAGTATGGAGGAGTTAAAGGTAATCAGCTTTCCAGATGATAATGTTTTGAATAAAGAAGAGACATGCTAACATAGTTACCGTTCTTTGCAGGTGGTGGCAAAAATGAGTGTTTGGCAGTAAAACCTGGTAGTGAGTAGTGTTTCTGCTGTAGTGGGAACTAGGTTTCACTGACAACAGACATGTTCGCATTTTCTAAAATCAGGAAAGGCTTCAGAAGTGGCATTTTCTTATTTAGACTGCTGGTGGTGACCAGTCCTAATTAGATGTTTGTCAGATCAGAATTTGGATTTACAAGGTTGGTAGCCAGACTAATCTGGCAGTACCTAAAAAGGCATTGTGGGGGTATAGATAGTCTTAATCAGTATGCAAAGGCCATAGTGAGGTAGGTGCAGGCCATCACTTGCAAAATGGACGAGTCTGTCTTCCACCTTTCACCAGGATGACGCACTTTTTTTTTTTTTAATTTGGCATTAAGGATTTATTTTTATTTATTTATTGCAAGTTCTTTAACAGCTTTATTGAATTATCACTTAGCACATAGGAAAACATGCATTTATATAAAAGAAAACAAACCATGTTGAACATGTTCACAGTTACAAATATAATGCATCACATACATTATTCCATTGTAGAATTATCAGTCCAACATTAGATAAATTCAATTTCTGCCTTCCCTTAAACCTTACTCCTCCTCCAAAGCATTATTCTGCATGAATTCTTCCCAGAATTTCCATTTTTATATGTAATTTGCTCTTAACCTTTTCGAAAGATCCCACTTCCATATTTTATCTCTGTTACAGTATTCACCACTTCAAATGCAGTTGGTTTAGACTTTGATTTCAATTTTCTAGTATTTTTGGTAGCCACCAGAATTAAACTTGATACAGCCTTTACTGTTTCTAGGCAATTCAGATTCCATATCCCAGCTCAAGACCATCATTTCCTTAGTTACACTCATTTGCTCACCTTATATTTCTGGCAGAGTACACTGTAGGAAATTTTAAAGATCTGCCAACTCATTAGACTCACAATCTTCCCAGTTACCTCTTTATTCCTGTCACACCTCCAGGATTTGCCATCTACCTGAGGAAAAAGTTTTGGAGTCTGCTTGGGGTATAAAAATACTTATGTAAACAGTTCCAATAAAAAAATCATAAATCATCTAGACTTTTTTGCATATTTGGGAGCAGTACATATGTCTGATTGATTCTTATAGTTATTCAGTATTTTAAATGCTCTACTAATTTTCCCTTTTTTAATAGCAGTTTCTGTTGTAAATTCAACTAAAAACTCCACCACAGCAGGTCTTTCATTTGGTATTCCCATATCCCTGTCTCTTTGCCTGTACTATGATATCAATCTTTGATAGGGAAAGCAGGTCCTAGCTTGCCATGCAAATGTTTTCTTGGCCTCCTCCCATTCTGTTACCTTTCCCTCTGTAGTTATTTGCTCCCAATACCTTAGTTCTTTTGCCATTTTCCTCTGGTAAATTCCAACCTTCTCTGTGCCCTTAATTGCAGTCATCCCTGTTATCATAATCTTCTTTCTCCATTCACATGTTGACTTGGATCTTAGAATACTTTCTGAATATTGTATTCTGAATGGCTGTTATTCTCCTTAAGGATCTGCATCCAAAAATCCGACTTTTTCCTTATTTCTTGAATTTCCCACCTCGTGTTATGTATATGAGCCTGAACTGTGTAGCTTTAAAATATCCCTTCAAATCAGGTAATCCTAAACCACCTTGTTCTACTGGAAGGTTCAGCTTATCCCACTTGATCCTTGCCCTCTTCCTCTCCCAAAGTAAACCCTTCAAGTCTCTAGTAATGATTTTCCATGACTTCTCTTCTGGTTAATAAATATGCCTGACCCGTATATAAAATTGAAGGGAATAAAACATTTCCACTGCTTGTATCTTGCTATCTATATCCTTAAACAGCTTTAGCTTGTATTTAGTCTCTTCCTATATATTGTCAGTGGGCATAATAGAATCATTTTGAACCCACATTCCTAAATACTCCATGTTGTCATTCCTCCATAAATATGGGCATTACTGAACCATTTCATGTGTGGGTACATAGTTTACAGCTATAGCCTTTAATCTGATGTCATTTTCATTCATTCTTCAACTTATGTTTTGGATTTGAGACTCTGCCGCTTCTTCCAAAACACAGGATCCTAGAACTCTCGAGCTCCTGTGTCTGCCCACAGTGACCCCACCAACCTAATGTACCTCAGATCTTGTTCACTGCCAGTAGGTTCAGACGTTTATTACAAACTCTTGAGCGTTGTGGTGTAGTTTTTTGAGTTTTCTTCTTGTTGACTTTTTTTGCGAGTAACTATCATTTTCATATTTTACCTGTTTTTTTTCCTCCCTTCCTACCATAATATACTAATTTCTGCTTACCATCATTGGTATTCCTTTGTATTACTCAAAATACCCTTTTCTACCATTGTTGGTAGCTTTTCTTCTTTCCCTTTCCGCTCTTTTCTTCCTTGTAACAAAAAAAAAAAGTGGTTACTTGGTTTTCTGCTGTTTTATTTATTTTTTTGTGTGGTTAGCTGTTAGTATGTCAGAAAAAACTTCGGGTTTTAAGAGGTATATTTCCTGTGGGCATAAGATTCCAAATTCTGATGCCCATAGGGAATGTATTTGTTGTTTGGGCCTGGCTCACTTGGATACTGAGTGCAATGTCTGTGCCAGTTTCAATTCTCGGGCTCTAATTGATTATAAAAAAATAAACTGATTCTGAGGGGTCTCTTATCCTCTAAATCTTCTTCCTCAGAAGTTTGGGTCCAGACGTCTAAGAAGCCTGATTAAACCTAAAGGTGATCCTCAATCCAAGGACAAGGAGAATTAAAAAAGATGATCTGACCATTCTTCAGCTTCTGTTACAGCTCCTTCCATACCAAGGTCTTAAAAAAAGTCAGATCCATCGTTACTGGATCTGACTTCTCATGCTGAAAGATGTCCCCAGATCCATACTTCTCCATTGCCACCAGAGCCAGTTCCATCTAGGCTCCCCTGTCCATTTCTTGAGTAATTGCCTTGAAGCCATTCTAGACCCTTTTCCACTACCTCCTGTCTTCGGTCCTCCGCAAGCCTTTCTTTTTGAAGCAGACATGGACAGAATGATGAGGAAGATCCTAAGAGCATAGGTATAGATGGGGATTTTTTTGGTTCCTACCTTCCCAGGCCTGAGAGCCATTGACTGTCCACTTTCCATCTGATTCTGTTTTGGAGCTGTCAAAAACTGAGATCCTTGGGGGGGTGTCTTCTTCGGGTCCAAAACTTGTTTCTTTGACTCTGATAGTTCCTGTGAGTCGACAGGCACTGAGAATCTTGGAGCCAGAAGACTGTCAGAGCTGAAGCATTGATGCTGGGTCCAGGGGCTTAGAGTCTACTCAGAAGCTTCCCCTCAGAGCCTCAGTGCTAGATAGCTTGGGTTTGGCTTCCTTCTTGGAATGAGTGTTGACGAGGCTGCAGGGGCTGACAGTCTGAGAGAGGTCAGATCCGTCAACTTCTGTGTATCCTAGGTGTTTTGCTTTCAAGGTGGTGAAGAGGGTCTTCTCTATGCCTAGAGAAAAGACATCCCTGCCCCCACTGGATCAGACAACTCTACCTTGTACTGTTTTGTGTTCTGAACCTTGATCATCTCTTCCACTAAGACAGCCAGCCCACCAGAGCACTGTTATCTCTTCCGATACTTCCCCAGAACACCCCGTCGTAAGGGAACATGCAAAAGGAGGCACTTAGACTCCTTGTAGGAATCTCTCACAGAAGACACTGATTTTGATGAGAGGGAGGGATCCCCCAGATCACTACCTGATGATGTCTCCTTTGGAGACAACTTGGAGCTCCTGAAACAGAGGTGGTTGGTCTTCGATACCCCCTCCCAAGAGGAATCTGTGTTTCTGGGTGCTTTTGGGTTTGATCCATCCACTTCCTGGGAGACTTCCCCCCAGCCAACGAGCTTGTAGACCTTGTCTTGCAGTGGGTGTGGAAGGAGTGGGACATGGTTGAGTCAATTCTTAAAGAGACTGGAAAAGAATCTTCCCTTCCTAAAGACTGTGCACATTGGAGTAAGGCATCCCCTGTTGATGCTATAGTTGTTGCAGCTACAAGAAAGGAACTAGCAGAGCAGAGTTCCTCCGTCCATCTACTCAACGGGGAGTCCATGGCATTGGACAGATTTGGGAAGCGTGTCTATGCTTCAACAACCTTTGTATTTAGGCTGCCAAATTATTTGGCACATTTTACAAGACTGGAAAAGGATTCGATGAAGCTTACCAAATCTATTTTGAGGTCCATTTCCTCCAAGGATGGGAACAGAATTTCCTTGCAGCTGGCCACCCTCCAGTCAGTCTTCAATTCGTCCATGAGGTTCATCTCACAGATGTCAGGTTCAGGCATAGCCATTAGGAGGCATGCATGGATGTGCTTATGTGACTTTGAGGAACCATTTTCTTAATTCTTCAATGTGCCCTTTGACAGATCATCTCTTTTTGTTCCCCAGGGTTAAGGACACACTCTCCAGGTGTGAACAGGAAGGAAAGACCCTCTCTGCCATGGGTGTATGTTTTTCTATTCCTCAAAGACCCTTCTCTAAAACCCAGCAAGGTGGTAGAAAGACGTGGTTTAAAAAGTCACAGGGTCCTATCCTGGAGTCATGTGGCAATAGTTTCCCCAGGGGCAGAGGGGGGAACTTGAACAGAAGATGCCGCCCTCACCTCAGAGGTGGTCTGCAAAACCAGGGATCTAGAAATTCTTTCTGAGATAGGCCCTATCAATACTCCTGAAAGGAAGCTGTCAGGAGTCATCTATCCCTGCACCACGTAGCCTGGCTAACTATCACAAAAGATTCATGTCTGCAGAGGATTATATCCCGAGGTTATATCATACCAATTTCCCAACCCCCTCCAGCAGTTTGGAAGAAAATCCCTGATATATCTCCTAGTCAGTGGAAACCTCTAGAAATATAAAATACTGTTAGACAATAGAGTCATCCAAGAGGTTCCCCTCAGACCACAGAGGGTCCAGAACGTATTCCAGATTCTTCTTAGTGCCAAAATAGACAGGGGACTTGAGACCAATTGTGGATCTCAGCAAATTAAATCAAGTTTGTGCAGTGTACAAAGTTTCAGATGGGTATGGTTTAGTCTATTCTGCCCCTTCTGCAGAAAGATGATTGGATGTGCTTAAAGGATCTTCAGGATGCGTATTATCACATAAAGATGAACAGGCGCTCCAGAAGATATCTACACTTCCAGCTGGGAGCCAGTCATCAGTTTAGAACCCTGCCCCTTGGTCTAACCACAGCCCCAAGGTTGTTCAGCAAATGCATGGCAGTTTTAGCAGCTCACTTTAGACTGGTGGAATTCCGAGTGTTTCCATATTTAGATGACGGACTCATTACTGCTTCAACCAGGTATTAACTGATACAAGCAAGGGACTACTTGCTTCAGCTGTGCTTCCATCTAGGAATAAGAGTCAATTACAACAAATCTCAACTTAAACCAACAACAGAGCCTGGAGTTCATAGGTGCTTGTTTGGATGCAGTCAGTCAGCCTCTCTTCCGTCAACTCGAATAAACACTCTACAATCCCAAGTCAAGAAAGTGATCCAGAATTCATCCCTTCCAGCCTGACAGATGCTTCAAGTTTTATGTTCCATGGCTGCAGCTGTCACTCTTGTTCTGCTGGCCAGGTTCTATATGAGAATTTGTCACTGGATTCTGTCGACTCAGTGATCCATTCTTCAGCATCCATTATCCATACCAATCAACATAGCTAAAATGTGCAAATGATATCTTCTATGGTGGATTCATTCAAATCAGCTCCACGAAGGCCTTCCCTTTGCTTCCCCCCCCCCATGGCCATTGTGACCACTGATTCTTCCCAGCTCAAGTGGGTTGGGGGCACTGCTTGGGAAGGATGCTCCAAGGCACGTGGTCCTCTGTAGAGGCTGCCCAGATGCATATGCATATCAGTGCTATGGAAATGAGAGCTGTCCTGCTAGCGTTGCAGGCCTTTCAAACCATTATCCCATCCAGGACAATTGTGGTTCAGATGGGCAACATGCCAGTAATCTGGTACATCAACAAATAGGGATGAACCAAATCTTACTCTCTTTGTCGAAGCTATGAGTGTGTGGCAATAGGTGATCTCTTCCAGTCCCTTTCTGATAGCGATGCACATTCTGAGGAAATCCTGTGTGATTGATTGTGGAAAAATTAAGCAGGTCCATACTGATCCCTCATGAGTGGTCTCTCAATGTCAACATGGCGGAGAAAATATTCTGTCAATGGGGCCAGCCATGCTGTGATCTTTTCGCTTCTCCCTTCAACAAAGTCAGCTAGACATGCTGTGGTTCATGATTGGCCCTCCTATCTCCTTTGTGCGTTTCCACCCTTGCCAACAATTCTGAAGTTTGTTAAGAAAGCAGTTCAGTTGAAATTCATTGCACCCTTTTGGCCTCCTCAGATTTGGCTCCCATTCCTCTGACCTCATCTTCTACATCCACCCTGAATTCTGGAGCCAGCTCCAGACTTCCTTTCTCACCCGACAGGCATGACTCACCCAGACATATCAGACCTCAAGTTGACCACATGGTTTCTCCATTTCCACTGATTGCAAGACATCCCAGGGTCTCTTCCTCATCCATCATATTTTGTTATCATCACAAAAGGCTTCCACTAGAAAGATCTACAAGAGTAAATGGAAAAGATTTGTCTTTTGGGCGCCTCAGCACAGACTTTGATCCTTTTTCACCACTAATTTCAGCAATCCTTGAATTCAGGAATTTGGGTTATCCCTGCCTGGTTAGCCCTCGTCCGGCCCGAATACCAGAGACTTAGTATTTCTGTGTCAGTTGCTGTTGCTTGAGGACTGACGTCAGTAGTATAAAGTAAGGCAGCTGACCCCCATTGCATCAGTCTTTCTTGCCTTGAAGCCCGAAGCAGTTCGCACGAGTGCCAGTCGGCCGCTACCTGAGTTTTAGTCTCCAAATTGAAGTTGAAGTCTTCTAAAGCTAAGTACCCTGTTGGGGATCCCTTTTTCTTGCACTAACCGATGTCAGAAAATGTTAATAATTGTCTCGCCTGTGGAAAGCAAATACCACACGGAGACTTCCACTCTTACTGCGTCACTTGTTTAGGCCCAGACCACAAAGTCCCCCATTGTCGCTTCTGTGCTTTGTTCGACGCCAGAACTATCCCTATCCATCATCGAGCCCTTATTGTAGCCAGATATTTTCATTTACAGTCCTCGAATTCTGATATGGCTTTTGTATGCCATCCGACAGCAGATCTTCTGAAAAAATGTAAAGATAAAGACAGACTGCACAGATCCAAACCTACTGACGATGCTTCTGTTAAGCTAGTCGTCAGTCCTCTGCTACTCATTGAGATGCTTTTGCAGCCCCTGATGCCCGCTTCAGATGATTCGCAGGCCGCTACCGAGACCCTTTCGGAGTCTGGTATGCTGCAAAACTTTTCTTTGACTAAGGATCCTGCGATCGTCTCTACCTTGGATGAGTCTGGAGCCGCTGAGCAGGCACCGGCTTCTGAAGGACGTCCTTCGCACTACCGAATCTCGATACAAACCGAAGTCTTTTTTTCCGACTACAGTTCTTTCAAAAATGACCGAGTTTTTTAGGCCCAGGGTTAGAACCACACCCAAGAAACCGACAACCCACTCTCAGGCGCCCTCTACCTTGCCTCAGTTTCAAATGCTTAAAATGGCAGAAGACCTTATGCTTATCAGGGGATGCCAAGCTACCCCCTCAAAATGGAAGAGAGACCTGTCCCTGAACAAGAGTCAGATGAATCTGATGCATCTGACTATGAAGACATACAACCCCTCTCCACTTATGAGGTTTCTGATGCAGATGACTCCATTCCTTCAGCCTCTCCCCCAGAGGATTTTTCTTTGGGGAAACCCTGCATACCTTAAGGGAGCATTTCCAATGGGAGAGTCAGGACTACCCTCAGTCTAAAAAGAGACTCCGGGAATTCCTAGATCTTCCGCAACACAGACCCTTGGCCATCCCCCCCAGTCCTGGATGTTGTGGAGGATGTTTTCCTTGAATCCAGCTTGACTCCTGATGCCCTACCTCTTGCTCCCAGAAAACCAGACAGGTACTATAGAGTCCCTGACTCTCACAAATATCTTTTTAAAAATCCAACAGCTGACCCTGAGGTCATTTCTCAAGGGCCATAAGGGATCAAAGCAACCTCTGCTAAGAATCCCACCCCAAAGAAACTTGTAACACACAATAAAACATGTACTATACTGGACTGAAAGTAGTGCCCGGACTTACTCCACACAAACTCCTGTATAACCAAAGTGAAAGTTTTATTGGTGCTTCCTAGTACCTTGCCTTCAGTGGGAATAATGTTCAACACCAATACAACCACTTTAAATAGCACTGCAAAATTACTTAATTGTGTGTTAATAACATTAACCAATTCAATTTGTTCATTTAGAATAATTTAAAGTAACTACACCAACTTGATCTGAAGTACATACAGAATTTAAAAAAGGAACACAAATAAACAAATTCCTACAAACTACTTATATAAAACCATGAATTTATATTAAATTCATTTGATACATATTAACATTAAGTTCCTGATTCAAGCCCTTAGGATGAAGTGTGTTGAAATTAATAATAAATTTAGCTTACTAAGTTTATTCAGAAAATCCTCCCCATGTGTGTAAAAAGGTTTTGCCAAGATGCAGAAATATAAACGGTCTCCTGAACCCCCATGGTCCATATGGAAGTGGTGAGATATGGGACTTTCTAATCTGTGATTTCTGATGTCCCCCAGATGTTCCAATATTCTATTTTTGACCATTCTCCAGGACTGTCCTACATACCATCTGGTTGGCGTACACCCACAACCGAGGATGTACACCACCCCACATGACCTACAAGTAAAATGATCTCTTGATGTATATCTAACATTTTTTATCATGCTTCCATTGAGGTTGTTTAGCCTACTGCACACCTTGCATCTACCACATGCGGAGCTTCCCCTCCAGCCACCTCTCATCAAAGGTATCTTTAAATTCAACAACTCCTTTAAATTAAGGAATCTACTGTGAGAGAAAATCACTCTATCTGGGAAAAAATGCCCAATGTTATCATCCTCACAAATGATAGGCCAAAACATATCCACTAGTTTTAAGCATCATTGTTAAGGGAGAAAATTTGGAAACAAAAAATAACCTATTCCCTCTTCATCCTTTTTGGGTTCTTTTACAAATGTTCTTCTACTACCTGCATCCCTTGCACCACTTGTGCCCAAAACCTTATCCTCAACTTTATCCAAACCAGCTGTTGTATATCCCCTATTAAATAATTTTTGTCTGACCTTCAGAAATTCCCCTGGAATTGATGAATTGTTATAAGTGTTGTTAAAATACACTTATATTCCCCATATGGAAGTGATGTTAAAAGGTGTGGTGGATGCATGCTTTCAGCCGACAAGACGTTGTTTGCAGCTGTTTTCTTGGTAAAAGGCCTGTAATGAATCCTTTGATCTAACACAACAAATTCAACATCCAAGAATTGGATGCTAGCATCACTAGTTTCAAAAGTAAATTCAAGGCCCCATGGATTCTTGTTCATCTGTTCCATGAAAATCCTGAACTCTGCTGGATCTCCCTCACAAATAAAAAACAAGTCATCAATAAATCTTTTATATGTGATGACATGGTGGATAAAAAAAACTAGTATTATACATATGCCTGTTTTCAAAAAAATTCATAAACAATATAGCATATGCTGGGGCATATGATGCCCCCATCTCTGTCCCTTCTTTTTGCAGAAAATATTGTCCACCAAAACTAAAACAATTATGTGTGATAGAGAATTCCAAAAGTTGCACCAAATAACTTGTCTGTGGGCCTTCACCTAGCATAGATGTTACCACCTCCAAACTCTAGATGTTCCTAATATTTGTGTATAAAGCTCTTACATTCACACAAGCCCAATAGAAATGTGTTCCCCAACGTATTCCACAAACAAGGTCACACAATTCTTTGGTATTCTTGATATGTGAAGTTACCTTAGATAGATACCCCTTCAGCTAGTAATCCAAAAAATATACCCATGTTTTGTAAGTATGATGAAAAATGTTGCATCTCTTGGGTTTTTCACATACAATTTTTTTAATATCAGCTGCTGAAAAAAAGCCCAATCTTTTGCCCCTTTCTAAAAACTCAAGCAACATCCTGTTGTCCAAAGCTGGATTACCCGTCAATTTCTCATATATCATAACATCCAAGAGCAATTTTTCATCTATGGTTACATACTGGACTCTTGAAAAAAATCACCCAATTACCTCCTTTGTTTGATTGTGTAAAAATATATTTATCGTTACTATCCCTCATGCTTTGTAGGGCTTTCCATTCACTTATATTCATGTTTTAATTCTTAAAATGTTTTCTGATTTTATCATATTCTAATCGTAACTGTTTAAACAATGTATTTTCAAAAGTACAAATAGCTGTAGACATTCTCTGGGGCATAAAAGAACTGACAGTAGATAACATAGGCAGTTAAAATTTTCCATATCCTGTAAAGAACCCTGCATCCACTGTTTCACACCTCAGTACCAAACCATCAATTTCTTCTCCCAAATCAAACAATTCATTTTCATTAATGGATAAATTTAACAGTGAATCATCTATACTAACCTCATCCTCTTGCATTGTTAAATTTTTATCACCCGTCAGTATGTTCTCATTTTTATTTTGAAAAAATAATTTAAGCTGCAATTTTCTGCACAACCTACTGACCTCAAAGAACAAATCCGCTAAACTAGGAAGGTTTGTAGGTACAAATTTCATTGTTTTTTCTAACGCTGTTCTCATGTCAGCATTCAGAACAGTCAGACACATTAATAATTTTAAAGTCATTAAACACACCTTTTCCATCATGCTGCCTTGGATGCTGTTGATTTGAATTATCAGTCTCAAAATCCAAAACTCTTTGCTGAAAACACAGAGTTCCAAAGTCACTGACACTTTTAATTTGTTTCTTTTT
Source organism: Protopterus annectens (assembly GCF_019279795.1). Taxonomy (NCBI): domain Eukaryota; kingdom Metazoa; phylum Chordata; order Ceratodontiformes; family Protopteridae; genus Protopterus; species Protopterus annectens. Next base: position 1,206,515,768 of record NC_056739.1, on the reverse strand, counting down.
CTGCCGGTGTTGTTGCTAAAACCCTTCGCTTGCCCACTTCCAACCATGGCCCCTCGTTTGGTACGGATTGGAACGCTGTTCCTGTCCATTGACTCCTTCCATGTTCAGGTTTTCAAAAGATATGCTCTTCCTACTTGATGACTTTTCAGCAGATGATATTGATGAATCTCGTACTTCACGAGACCTGATATCTGTTTGTGCCCTGGATTGTCTCCTCCTCCTCAGCTTCCTTTGCCAGGAAAACAACAAATTATTTTTGTAATCCTTTATGTCCCAATCTAATTTTCTTTTTTTATGTGAAATCACCCCCTCCTCCACCTTGACCACCAGAGTCTTGATCTCCTTCAGTCTATTGGAAACAAATGTTCCGGTACTGATTTAACCAATGTCTCCTGCAACTGCAGGATCTCACCTTGAATTTTTTCCTGTTGTTGCTTGTTGCGCTTAATCAAGAACTTCAACCAAACCGAAGTGCAAGTCAAGGAGGGGGTTTTCCATTCCTCCATCAAATCACTCTCATCATCGGAGAACTCGTATGCAGGTAGCTGATCAGTTCTGAGTCCTCTTTGTGTAATATCCAAGCGGATATACTTCTCCAAAAGCTTGGTATCGTAGCAAAGCGTTACCTCCTTCACAGGCAGTTTCTTGAGCGGGAAGAAATTACCATTATGCTCCTCAGTCTCCCCCTCGGACCATGGATCTCCTGAGGCTAGCTTGGCATCTCTCTCCTTCCAAAACTCAGTCAGCAACGAAATGTTCTCCGCCTGTGCCCCAGCCATGTTAATAAACTATAGTCAGTCCAGCAAAAGTCCAAAACCAAAGAAACTTGTAACACACAATAAAACAAAATATATACTGTACTGGACTGAAAGTAGTGCCAAGACACACTCCACACAAACTCCTGTATAACCAAAGTGAAGGTTTTATTGGTGCTTCCTAGTACCTCGACCAATATGCCTTCAATGGGAATAATGTTCAACACCAATACAACCACTTTAAATAACACTGCAAAATTACTTAATTGTGTGCTAATAACATTATTAACCACTGTTCCATTAGAACAATTTAAAGTAACAGTACACCAGCTTAAGTACATACAGAATTTAAAAAAGGAACACAAATAAAGTCCTACAAACTACTTATATACAACCATGCATCTTGGCAAAACCTTACACACATGGGGAGGATTTTTTGAATAAACTTAGTAATTTGGAAGCTAAATTTATTATTAATTTCAACACACTTCATCCCAAGGGCTTGAATCAGGAACTTAATGTTAATATGTATCAAATGCATTTAATATATATTCATGGTTTTATATAAATAGTTTGTAGGACTTTGTGTTCTTTTTTTAAATGCTGTATGTACTTCAGATCAACTTGGTATACTGTTACTTTAAATTGTTCTAATGGAACAAATTGAATTGGTTAACAATGTTATTAGCACACAATTAAGTCATTTTGCAGTGTTTTTTAAAGTGATTGTATTGGTGTTGAACATTATTCCCTTTTAAGGCATATTGGCCGAGGTACTAGGAAGCACCAATAAAACTTTCACTTTGGTTATACAGGAGTTCGTGTGGAGTGTGTCTTGGCACTACATTCAATCCAGTATAGTATATATTTTAAGAATCTCACCCCCTCAGACAGGGATTCCCGAGCATTGGACAGATGGGAAAAAATTATACACCTCAGCTACTCTTGCTATCAGGGCACTAAATTGTCACTTCCATATGCTGAAATTTCAGCAACATACCTTGGAACTCCTTAAACAAAAAATGTCTTCCTTTCCTGCTTGGGCAGAATCTAAAGATTTACAAGACTTAATGCGTTCTGCAAGTCAAGTAACTAGACACGTTTTGCACTGTGGTTTTGACACCCTAGAAGCTTCTTGCAGGGCAGCAGTCACTGGATCTGTCATTAGAAGACATGCATGGCTTAAGGAACAACCCCTGCCAGACCATGTCAAATCTAAATTGTTGGATGCCCCTTCCACAAAGATAACTTATTTGGCAATAAGGCAGAAGAGGTCTTAGAAACGGTGGAAGAAAAAGCAAAATCTATCCAAACAGCTAAGGATTTCTTACAGGTCCAGCACCGTAGGTTCAGCAGGCATTGTCCCTCCAAGCACTGGTCCTTTCCTGCCCCGAGTAAACCGGCCCAGCCTAGGCCCCGTGGAAGTGAACCCCCCAGACAGCAGCCCCAGGGAATCCAGAGGTCTAAGCAGTGTACTACCTCCACTTCAAAACCAGGGAGTTCTAAGCCGCCTCCTTATGGTAAGAACTCATAATGACTCCCCTCCTCCACCCCCCCCTGCCCACCTTCAGTTACCCCTAGGAGGAAAACTCTGCTTTCACTCAAGCACCTGGGGCACCATTACTAAGGACCAATGGGTTCTAAACATTGTCTCAGGGATACAAATTTTCATTCCACACCCTTTCAACCCCAAAAGAGTTCCCAGATCTACCACCACATCAGTGAGCAGAGGCTCATAAGCAAATCCTTTCTCTGCTCTGTATGAGAGCAGTAGAGCACATTCCTGCAGAACAGACAGGCCAAGGCTTCTATTCCAGACTTTTTCTGGTGCCCAGGAAAGAGGGCACCTGGCACCCCATCCTCGATCTGTCCATTCTAAACACTTTCCTGGTGATCCCGAAATTCAAAATGCTCACCCTCCAGCAGCTGCTACCCATGCTGTCCAAGGACACTTGGCTAGCCACCCTAGATCTAAAAGAGACCTACCTCCCTTTGACTTATCTGCTGCTCCCAGAGTTTTCACAAAATGTCTGGCTCCGGCCATTGCCTTTTTCCAACAAAGAAATATTCAAATTTACCCATACTTAGATGGCTGCCTTATTCAGGCAGACGGCCAGAAAAAGCTGCTCAAGCACCTGGCATTTATAAAGACCCTACTAACCTCCTTAGGGTACACAACCAATGAAAAGAAATCCAAACAGGTGCCCACCCAAAGGATAATCTTCCTGGAAGCAAGTCTGGACACAGCATCCCAGGTGGCATACCTTACACCAGAAAAACAAGTTTTCCTGAAAGCCTACTTCTTTCAACTAGCCACCAGGCCCCAGCTATCTGCAAGGAAGATCCTGCAAGCTCTGGGGTTCATGGCATCTTGCATACTACTCATTCCATATGCCAGACTGCATATGAGGAAACTTCAAGCGGTACCTAAAGAGCATTTGGTGTCAAGACTCTCAACACCTGGAAATAATTCCTTGCCTCAGAATAGAATTTCTTTGGTGGGCAACAGCGTACTCCCACAACAAGGGACTGCCCTTCTCCCCATCCCCCGCCCAGACCGTCACCACAGACTCATCAGACTACACTTGGGGTGCACACCTGGACGGCAGGTGGATACAGAGCCAATGGAGCCCACAGCAAATCTCTCTGCACATCAAAAAGAAATGATGGTTGTGCAGCACACCTTGATAGCTTTCAAACCCCTTCTCTCTCTAAGGGTTCTCCTGATCAAAATGAACAACACCACTGTGATGTGGTACATCACCAAGCAACACCACTGTGATGTGGTACATAAACAAGCAGGGAGGGACTCACTCCTACCCCCTCTGCAGGCTGGCCATGAACCTTTGACTAATAGCCTCTTCCATGCAACTACACCTGTTAGCACAATTCCTACCAGGCTCTCTCAACTCTCTGGCAGACCAATTAAGCAGAAACCTTCTGGACCCACACAAGTGGCAACTCAATAGAAGTACCTTCACCCTAATAACTCAGAAATGGGGAACCTCGAAGGTCGTCCTCTTTGCCTGCCACACCAACCATCAGCTCAGCAATTTCTGCACTAGGGAGCATCACTGCATGGCTTTGAAAGTGGATGCCCTGTCCTTCCCCGGGTCAATCTATCAGTGTATGCCTTTCCTCCCCTACCTCTCGTCCCGAAGGTACTGCTCAAAGTAAGGGAGTAAAAACCAATTACCATTCTTATAGTTCCAGACCGGCGCTGACAACACTGGTACCCCTTGCTGTGTAGCCTGTCCCTGCTGCCACCATGGCATCTTCCTCAGATTCCAAACCTCCTGACCCAGAGGGAAGGGGAATTCATGCATCCCCAATTGCAGACACTCAATTTGGCAGCTTGGCTTATTCCCTAACCCCAAACCAATCTCCCATCCTCAGTAAACTGGTTCTGGATGTTATCCATGAGACCAGACGTCCTAGCAGCAGAAAGTCTTTTATGCAGATAAATGAAAAAGTTTCTGCACCTGGATCCCAGGCTAAGGGAGCCAATACGATGCATCCCTCCCTCCCTCTCATCCTGGATTACTTAGCTGACCTACTATACAGTGGTCTGTCTTTCTCTTGTATAAAAATCCAATCCTCTGCTATTTCTGCTCATTTTCCCACTGAGCAGCCCCTTTTCTCACACCCTTTGATCAAACAGTTCCTCGGAGGGGCTAGCAACTTGAGGCCCCCCAGAAGGGCACCAACACCAGCTCGGGACCTTGACTTTGTCTTGGAAAAGCTCACCCTGCCCCCTTTCGCACCAGCTTCTTCTGCAGAGCGAAAATTTATCTCCCGGAAGACAGCATTCCTTCTGGCCTTCACTTCAGCCAGAAGAGTCTCTGAGCTGCAAGCACTCATGGCTGTGGAACCCTTCATCATCTTCCATGCAGACATTGTATTCCTCATAACTAACCCATCCTTCATGCCCAAGGTGGTGTCCAGTGTGGCTCTCAACCAATCCATTCATTTGTCCACCTTCTTTCCTAATACCCAGAACAAGGGGGAAAGGATTCTTCACTCTCTAGATCTGCACAGACAGCTCAGACTTTCTGAATGATTTAGTCCTGTCCAGATAGAATCTGATCAATTGCTGGTTAGCTTTGCTACAGGGGCAGAAGGCAAAGCCATCTCCAAGCAAACCCTTTCCAAATGGATAGCACACTTCATCAATTTATGCTACAAACAGCATGGAAAGCCTCCTTCCAAGGGGGTCAGGACACACTCCACCAGAGCAGTCTCCACCTCTGCAGCTTTCCTCGGAGTCCCCACCAGGGACATCCTGGAGGCTGCCACCTGGACATCTGTTCACACTTTTACCAAGCATTGCCACCTGCCTCTCTTCTACAAATCCAGGGCAGGGTTTGCCTCTGCAGTCTTGCAGGGCATCCTAGCCAGCCCCTAGTTTCCTTGACTGCCTTCACCCATTTCCTCAGCTTTGGGAATCTACCCAAATGTGATGACTGCAACAGTGAAACACAAAGAACATAGTACACTTATCATAAATGTAGATGTTCGAGTGTATTCACTGTTGCAGTCCTGGTTTCCCTCCCTCCATCCCCCTTATCTTTCTCCTTTTATTACTATTCTTCCTTGTTGTTCCCCTTTCCTTACAAGGGACATATTGGTATTTATTTTCTACTGGTGGGGTTCTTACACCAGAACCTGACCTCCTACTTTGGGGGCTCCTGACAGGTTAGGGCAAGAAAACCTGATGTAATGGCATCGGCTGCCTTGCTGTATACTACTGATGACCTGACGTCAGTCCTCAAGCGACAGCAACTGATGTAGAAATACGAAGTCTCTGGTATTCGGGTCGGCCGAGGGCTACCCTGGCAGGGATAACCCAAATGTGATGACTGCAACAGTGAATACACAAACATCTACATTTATGGTAAGTGTACACAACTGTACTTTTTTTTCCTTTTCTTCAACCTCATTGGGCAGTCCAGTGTCTAAAGTTACATTTGTCTATGGAAAATTGGGTTTATCATTACCAAAACCTCCTAGAGTCTATCCCATGAGATCTGTGGCCGTTTCTTCACCTTTTTGGTCCAGAGCATCCTTAGATGATAGTTGTGCAGCTGCAACCTGTGCTAATGCACACATTTATTGCTTATTACAGGTTTGAGCTGGTCTCTAGGAACAGAGCAGCTTTCAGCTTGGCAATGCTCCGGAATATCCTTTCTTATGGTCCTCCAAGTGTTGTGGTAGCTGGGGCCTGTGTCGTGTCAGTTGAGGAATGAATAAAAATGACATAATCAGATTAAAAAGTGATGTACTCACCATAACATTCCATCTGTGTTGTTCATTTTCATTTTTCCTCAACTCCCCACCCACGTACCCCTTCCTTTTGTATACTTCTGTACAGATCTAAGAGTTGTATAGGAACCTCTTCATCTTCCCTTTTTTCTGTTTTACCACTGTCCTTTTATATCTAGAGGTGGCAGACTTGTTCTGGGGTACATTAGTTTGGTGGGACATTGTGGGTAAAGGGAGGAGCTTGAGAGTTCTAGGATCCTACATGCTGAAGAAGCAGCCAAGCTGGATCAGAGTGTCTGATCCAAACCATCATTTAGAAGAATGAAAGTGGACTACACAGATAGAACATTATGGTGAGTACACAACTTTTTATTTTGTCTTGTTAATTTTATATCCCGAAAAAACTTGAAACTGTCTCAGAATGTTCCACCACACTGATATGTACTTTTCTGGTTTTATTGGGTAGAAAATTACATTATCTGCAAATAAAGCCAACTTTTTTGATTACCATACCAATTATATCCTTCAGGTTACCCACATTTTAATCCCTTCAGAATGATACCAGTATCAAAGCCAGTTGTTAGTCAGTCTTATTTGATTTGTGTTGTTAAGGCATTATCATTTTCTTATATTGTGGCTGAAGTCTTGAACTCTGTAAAAATTTCATATTAAAGATGATATGTTTTGTTATAGCTTTGGCTCTATTTAAAAAGAGAACTGGGTCTCTGCTATTCTGTTCTTAAGCTGCCATGTACTGGTTGCTTAAATGAACTGTCATGCAACCTATATGCAACAAAAACAATCTTTGTTGTGAGGTGCAGTATTTTCCCAGCCTTTAGGCAGTATAGCATCTCCAACTTGTGAGGAAAAACATTAACTGTGGGAAAAACTGGTAGTTTATGGTGAATGAAGTTGCAGAGTGATGCACCTTGAAATTAAGAAAAAAGAAGCAAGTTTGAGACTTCAGAGTAATCAAACATTTATTACTTGTTTAGAATACAGTCCTTCTTTATTCTGATGAAGCTCAGTTAAGGATGAAAGTGCTCATCTTTTATTGTCTGTGAAGTATCAATTTCTAAACAGGTGCACTGCTGAACTTCTCTACATACAGTTTTTTTTCCTGAGTTCAGGGAGCCTCAGCCAGTAATTTCATTCCAGAAGAAATATTCCAAGGTTTTACAGACACACACATTTCTGTTGTGTGTGTGTGTGTGTGTGTGTGTGTGTGTGTGTGTGTATATATATATATATATATATATATATATATATGTATGTATGTAATGAGTGTGTGTACATAATGTATATCATATATATATATATATATATATATATATATATATATATATATATATATATAATTATATGTATGTTCAATATGTATTATATAGATATGTATGTATCTATATATATATGTATATATATATATATATATATATATATATATTTATATATATATATATCTATCTATCTATCTATCTATCTGTATGTATGTATGTATGTGTGTGTGTGTATATCCAATATATTATATATTTATGGCTATATAAGTGCAACTCTCACAGGTTGTAATGTTGGGTGGTAGGAGGAGAGGGTTGTCTGTGTACATGAGGCAATTGCTGCATTGCTCCAAGATCCCCAGATTCATCAGGTAGACAGGAGAAAACACCTGAAGCTGACCTTTAGACATGCCTGGATAGGTGCTTATTTATTAAGTACTAAAAACTGTTTTCCTTTAGACAAGTGAGGAAAGTTGAGTGCAGTAGTAATGTGTAGCTTATTTAGTGCTTACAACGAGTTCTGAACAAGTGCTGAGCTCAAAGAAACAGATTTGAGTGCTAAAACTAAAAAAACTGGCTAGTTCTAGGGGAAAATTTGAACAGCAGACTTTATGGTGCCAGGCATACCTCTCCAGTGTACCTCATTAAGATTAACGTACCTCATTTGGGGTCATATAAAAGTTCATATTCCTCAAAGTTCCACATTGAAAGAGTCTGTCACACATTCAACGTTAGGATTTATTTTAAGTGAAATCTATGGTAAATAGAAATTAATCATATTAATTCATTAAAGGATCTTCCTTATAAGTAAAACCAGCATATTTTAACCATCCTATGGCCTTCCTTGTTGAAGCTGTTAGTAAGCCATTAGTATGTGTTCCACATTATGAAGGCGAGTGTTCCTCATTTTGGAGATGGAAGGTTGAGAGCTATGGTGCCAGGAATAGTTTAACCCTAGCTAAGCGGTGATGCATAAAGTGTATTTTTTTAATATAACAGTAGCAAATGAGCAAACTGATTTAAACAAATTACCCAATTAACCAGTAAAAAAGCTAAAAACTGAGCCCTGTTCCAGCAGTCTTCAATCAGACAAGTTCTAACTGCACACTTGGGGTGTAGGGAAACCTTCTCCAAAAAGGATGGCCTGGATTAGTGGTCAAGTTATACAAACAAAGCTAGGTTCAGCATGCCTGAATTTAGTCTATGCTACAGCAAACAAGGCACACCAATTTCAGAAAGAAGCAGATCAAATAAACAGGCACATTAATCCTTTACCAGACATTCCCAGCTCAGAAGGGCAGATTCTAATCTCTCCTCCCACAAGAGTGCAGACCACAAACCTTCTTAATGTAAAATAACTGACCTGAAGCCCAAGTGCTTAAACCAGAACTAATACACTTTTAGAATAACAGACACTAAGCCTTCAATCAGCAATTCCCAATTTGGAAGGATATAAGCTACCTGTTCTGCCACAACAGTGCAGAGCACAAACCTTCTTAATGTAAAACAGTTGGTCTGAAACCCACGTGCTTAAACCGAAAGGCTTAGAATAACAGTTACAATTTAATCAGGCTACAACCAAGCAGTAATAAATGCAGCACAATAAATACAATTGAGTACTTTTAAGAAGAGGCAAAAGCAAAATAAAGTGCAATTTTTTTTTTTTATTTTTTTTTATTTTATTTTTTTTTTTAAGTAAAGTGCAAGGAGAGAGGAAGGAGGAGCAGAGGTTAAGAACCTAAGTGGGTTGGCCTTCTCAAATGTTCTCTCTCTGTTAAGTAGAGTGAGCACCAGACTGGGAGGAGTGTCACAGATCAAATTTACAGTAGGGGCGGGCAACTGCAAAGCCACCAACTATAAAAATTCTACAAGAATAGAGTGAGAGGAAAAACAGTTTCAGGACAGATGAGAAGCATAAAACAATGCCAGAAAATATATAAAATAATTCAGTGAGGCAAACAATAATTCAGTCAGGAAAATTAAGACAATGCAGAACTCTGAAAGGTTAAAATGCCAAGAAATATACTTATCAATCAGCGATATATTTCCAGATTGTTTGAGAATCACACCAGCCAGAACACCAGGAGTTTCCAACAGTGTTACAACCTGTGAGAAGATGCACTTATATAGCCAAACTGCAACCAACCTCTCTTAATCCAAGACTGAACTAGACAGTAAGAGGAGAAGGTAAACACTTGCACCACACCACACTCATCACATAGTCCCTCAATACCTACACCACCAACGCATAGCAATACAAAACACACACCTACATTCACAGAGGCTCTCGGTAAAAATCTGCTCAAGCAACAGATACCTCCAAAGCAGAAATGCATGCAACCTGCACCCCCCCCAACACAACCCAAATGACACACAGCCCGCAAACTCAGTGTGCCACTCAACCACAGCTCATAAGGCATACCAACGTACCCAACACTCTAGTCATAGGTGACTCTATGGTCAGGCACACTGATGTTCCACTCACCAGGCTAAACAAGGGGAAAGTTACTGTCAGCTGGCTGTCGGGTGCCAGGATCCACCACATAATGCACGCACTCGGGTCACTCCACAGCAAGTACAAATATGACTCCGTCATTGTCCATGTTGGTGTGAATGACCTGAAACGTACCTCCCTGGACTACATGAAAAGAGACATGGAGGAGCTCTCCGATCTTGTAGCCCAGGCAGGTATGACCCTAGCCCTGAGTAGCATCCTGCTATCACCCAGAATGATACCACAGTACAAGGACAAAATGATTGACTTCAACAATTGGCTAAGCATCTGGTGTCATTCTCAGAGGATCCAGTATCTGTCTGCCTGGGATGACATAATCGACAGACCATGATGCTTTGCCAGAGATGACCTGCACTTGTCGTCCTTGGGATTCCGGATACTGGTTAAGACTCTTGCCACCCCTATAGTGCCTTTTTTAGGCAAGGTTCAAATGACAAATTCACCACCGTAACAGGTACAAGCAAGCAAAATCTGAGGGTAGTGCTACTCAATGCTAGAAGTCTAAACCTCAAAATGCACTCACTCGAGGCACTCCTTAAAATGGAGAACATCGGCATCTGTGCAGTGACAGAGACCTGGTACAAGGCTCCAGACAGCACCCCTGCATTACCAGGCTATAATTCATACCATACCTTTCAACCACCTACCTGGACCGAAACACTAGTGGAGGCGTGTCCATATTCTTTAAGGATAGCCACACCTCCAGGCTAGTTGCTCAGCATAATGCATCCGAGATTATCCAAGTGCATCTAACTTTGGGCCAGACTGCATTCCAAATTGTAACTTGCTACAGATCCCCCAGCATGCCTCAGGATTCCCAGTCCTCATTTCTTGATACACTGGAAAATATTAGGGTACAACCCAACAACCTAATAATGTGAACAACTCCTGATGTCCACCATGGCAATAGAACTAAATAATAAAACCAAAACTTTAATAAAAGAGAAAATATAGCTTAAAATAAGCAGTCCTCTGTCTTCTGATAAGCTCTTTCGGTAAGTAAGCCTTCCTCAGATCGTACGATCTGAGGAAGGCTTACTTGCCGAAAGCGCTTATCGGAAGTCAGAGGACTGCTTATTTTAAGATAAATTTTCTCTTTTATTAAAGTTTTGGTTTTATTATTTAGTTCTGTTGCCGTGGTGGACGTCAGGAGTTCTTCACAGTGCTTGCCTTTTTTCCTCGTTGGTGTCCTTTGCAGTGTAGGAAAGTTTTTTTACTTACAACACCCTAATAATGGGCAATTTCAACTACCCCACCATTAACTGGGAAAACTACTCATGTGCCAACTCTTTTGCTCAACATTTTCAACTTATCCACACCCCCACCAGGGGCAGCAGTATCCTAGATCTGGTCATTACCAACATGGACGACCGGTGTTCCACACCAGAGGTCAATTCCTCGTAGGTCAGATCCGACCACAAGCTAATCAGCGTAGACATCCACATCCCACCCCCTCCCTCCCCCCATTTGGGAAGCCACAGTAAAAAATTTCTCCAAAGCCAACTTCACGCTTCTTAAGACAGAAGTGGCAAACTTCACGTCACCCATGCAGACAGACAGTACAGTTACGACTGCTGAATCCTACACAAATGCACTTTATAAGCACTTACACTAGTGCATGGATCATGCTATCTCTAACAGAACCAAGTTGCTATCCTCCAAAAAAAGGAAGCCAATCTGGTGGTCCCCTGCCATAAACAAACTTTACAACAGAAGAAAGAAACTGGTTCAAAAAGAGTAAAATCCCATGACTGGAAGAACTCCTTGGTTAGCCTCAGTAAGAAGCTGAGATCCCTCATAAAGTCCTCTAAAGCTAGTTATGAAAACAAAATTGCCACTGATTCTAAAGACAACCACAAAGCATTTTATAGCTATGTCAAGAATCTTAATGGCAACACTCAGATCTGCTCTGAGTTACAGCACAATGATACTAAATATACAGAACCGATATTGCCAGCATCCTGACAGATAGGTTCAGTGCTAACTTTACCTCCCCCCCTTGCCCCCTAAAGGGCCCATCTCTATATCAGAAGATTGCAAAGTTCCTGTAATCACGGCTGCACAGGTAAAAACCACACTCTGCAAAGCCAAGAACACAGCATCCATGGAACCTGACAACATCACAGGCTACGTTCTACATGAACTACAGAATGAACTGGCACCCCATCTAAGCACCATGTTCAATTATAGCCTCACCTCAGGCTTTGTGCCCACTGAATGGTGCACAGCGATGGTTATCCCACTCCACAAAGGGGGAGCCACTATGGACCCTGAGAACTACCGCCCCATTAGCTTAACGAGCCTGGTCTGCAAGTCCATGGAACGTATCATCATGGAACTTATAAACAAAGACATTGGTAATCTCCAAACTCTGGACCCCCATCCAGTTTGGGTTTGTAAAAGACAGATCATGTCTCCTAAACCTGATTGACTTCTTTGAAGCAGTCACCAAAGCCGTAGACGAGGGTAAGTTGGTTCACACAGTCCATCTAGATTTCACCAAGGCTTTTGACACCATCCCCCACTCTGGAATTATAGATAAACTCACTAAACTAGGTATAAATCCCTATGTCACAAGATGGGTTGCCAACTGGCTCACTGACAGAAACCACACTGTAAAAGTAGCAGACTCCAAGTCCGACTTCAGAC